>NW_006160159.1:2455261-2472044 GCF_000334495.1 Tupaia belangeri chinensis
TTTGGACGTTTGATGGTATCTAGTACTTCTCGTATATTATTCTCATTTTTTGGGGCAATTTTCTCAGTCTTTGCGGTGGATTTTTCTAGGCCAGCAATTTTCTCTTCTGTGTCTGAGATTCTATTTTCTGTATGATCTAGTCTGCTTTTAATACTTTCAAGGGAGATTTTAAACTTCCTGTATTATAACCTTCATCTCTAATGGTTCTGCTTGATTCTTTTTTATAGTGTGTAGTTCCTCTTTTAGATCTTGCAAGAATTTCCTCACCTCCTGGAACTCGTCAGCTTCTTTCTCCTTTCTCTTCTGCAGTTCATTGTTTCTATTCTCTTCCATCTCTGTTAGCTCCACCAGTGCCCTTAGATCCATCTAGAAACATAGTAAATAGATATTGAGGAATGGAGAGAGCCGAGAAAAAAGAAAACAAAAAAGAGAGAGAAACAACAGCAACAACAACAACAACAAAAACAGAAAAAAAGAAGAAAAAAAACTAAAATAAATTACAGTTATTGTTCTTTTCTTTTAAAAAAAAATGCACAAAATAGAAGACCGCGCTGTGCGGCTCACTTGCCGTATGAAATAACTAGTTTGCAGGAGCCATGATGAGTCTTCTCCTGAAGGCCTGCCTCTCGCCTCTCCTGCCTGGGTGGGAAGGAGCAGAGGGGATTTTTAACAAGACAAAAAAAGAGCTGAGAGCAAAAGAAAACTTTACCTTTAAAAAAATTTTAAAAAGGAAAAATTACCAAAAAATGAGAAGACAGAAACAGGGAGAGACAGAGACAGAGACAGAAACACAGAGACATAAGGCTAGGAGCTCTCTATCACTCTAGCTTGTTTGCTGGAGGCTGAATTATCAATAGGAAATCTCTTCATTTCTCTTTTTCCCTGAAATGACTAGTTCTCAGGAGCTGCGATGAATTTCCTCCTACAAGTTTTCTAATGTGCAGCCTGAGGATACTGGACTAAAGTACACTCTATCTGGGCATAGTACAAATAATAGTGTTGTTTATTATTATATTTTATCAGTTCAAAATTGTAAATATAAATATATCTCAATAATTCTAATACCTTTGTTTTGCATGCTGAGTAATTCCTTTCCTTTTATTTTGTTACCTTTAGGGGATCATTGTAGTACTGTGAAACATTTTGTCCACGTAACATCTTATTGAAGAGGTTAAAGGTTCTTGCTAATTAAAGAAACTACTAATTAGACAAGTTGTTATTTCATATTAGTAATTTTCATTATTTTTTAAATTACAGAACAAAATTTTTATTTTTATTTTTTTTTGAGAGTTTTTGCTGTAGGGTGTGTGTGCTCTCCAGAGACAGAGAGAGACACAGCAAGTGAGAAATCACCCCACCTGGGGGATGGCCACCCGGCAATCCATCATCTCCTCCACTCTCCTCTTGGGATTTTGTGCAGGCACACACACATGACCAGCATGAATTTTAAACCACCAGGTCTAGGACTTGAACTTGAATGTAGTCGATTACGTGGGATCCAGCGACGTAAGCATTATGCCATCTCCTGGTCCCAAGCACCAAAGTATTTTTAATACTGCTATTTTATACTTAGTTTTCTTTTCATTACTTGAGAGGTTTAAATATTCATATGAAAAAATTTTTTTTGGAATAGTTGGTTATGCTTAGTTCTATAGGTGGTGCAAAGATAAGACATAATTATTCCTTCCAGTATTTGGAAATTTTACAACCGTCAGTTTCTATCCATACCTTATCTACCTTTAAAATTGACTGCCTGCCTGCCTGTCTGTCTATTTATCTATCTATCTATCTATCTTTCTATCTATTCATACATATAATTATTATATTTATTATTGTATTGGGAACCAGAGTAAGGTCATTTGTTTTCTTTGACATTGTTTGGCTTGTAGCTGTATTACTTTGAACTCTACCTGTGTTGTCACATGAACTTCTTCCCTGTCTTTTTGTGTACTTTCCTCTTTTATTAAAAGTTTGTTTCTTGAGAGAGAGAGAGAGAGAACTCTCAACAGAGGGATTTGTTTCCCACCGTATAATCTTTATTGTGTTTATTAATAATATCTGTAGATATTGATAACAGACATTAAGATAAAATGATAGAAATTAATATAGTTAGGACTTTAGAATTCTTCTAATCCGATTGCTGGAGAGGTTTAGGTCTGGAGAGGTTTAGTGAGTTGGCAAAACCAGGGGTACATGATGATGTTTTTCGTAGGTTTTTAGTGTTCAGTATTGAATTCTGTAACATTAATCTAATGTGGCAAATTTGATAGCACCTAGGTAATGCCAGTGAAAATCAGTAATAGCCTTGAAAATAAGTATGGAAAAAATTTGCAATGTAAAAGCAAGCATTGAATGATTAATCAATAATATTGTTCAATTTGCCTTCTCACTGAAGGCAAATTGAGAAAAAAAATCTCAAACCACAATAGAAGCATATTTGGCTTCCAACTTGAAAAACTTACTGTGAGACTTTTAGGGATCATAGAGAATTCAAAGAGGAAGGAACTGTATCATCTTCATTCAAAACAAAATGAAAACAAAACCCACACAATTGCTCATGTTAGTTTGGTTTTACCTGAAGATTTCAAAACTTTGCAATGTATTTGTTTGCATAATTTATTTTGTGATTTACTCTACATCATTGCTTCCTCCTTAGAATATAGCTTTAGATTTACTGGATGAGAAGGAACTTCTTCTCTCTACAATCTCAATCCCTGAAATCCTCAAATCTGTAACCCCCTTGGTGCCTGATTTTTATGTTCCTGTTATAAAGCAGGACGTGATGTAACTGATGGCTTTTATGTTTCCAACCTTCAGATTACAGTGGATTATTCTTACCTCAGACTTCCCATATGAGATCAAGTAAGGTTGTGTGTTTCTAGTAGGATCTTTAATGTTGTTTAAGAGACGAGGACAAAGGAGTAACGTCTTCTTCTTCTTCTTTTTTCTGCACTTGATGTGTCTTCACTCTATGGTGGGTTTTCCAGCAATGAATGAACATCATGTCTCATCCGAGCTTCCTGCTCGGTAGCTTTTACAGGGACTCTTCCTCATTTAGTAGTTGGTCTGGTACAATACTGGCAAATTTATGCTGCTTGCCTGTCACTGGCTGTTTTCTACACGTCTTTCTGACATCTATATCCATCTTTTTTGATAAATATAAGCAATTATCAGTACACAGATTTTTGTTTTAAAATTACCTAACTTCTTTTCTCCCACTGGCTTTTACAAGCTATCTGAAAAACAATATAAAACAAAATACAGGTCATTTATCTTTACTTATTACTGATTGTAAATACAAGTAATTTTCCTGGACTTGGAAAAGACAGTTGACAATTAGTAAGTCTTTAAGTCTTCCTCTTTTTATTGTATCTAGTCAGATATATATATTTTAAGTTTATTCATTTATTTTATGAGAGACAGAGAAGAGAAAGGCAGAAAGCAACAAACAAAACTCCCAACAGGAAATCCTTTCTTGGTTCTCCCAGCCATGCAGCATCCTTGGTGGGCACACCCAGCCGATAGAAGTCAACCAAGGAAGTAAACTGTGATCCTCTGTGCTGATCTTGGTATTGCTTGAACAGTGCATTGTCACTGTCACTGAGCCTGCCTGAGTAATTCCAGTATCAATCACTATTTGAAATTTTAAGGGAGTGTCTCTAGGAACTTTGAACAAGACTGGTTATTAGCCCTGTTTATGGTTGTGAAACTGGGTACCCATTGCTTACATTTAGAAACAATCAAGAAAATAGATTTTATGGGTTAATATGGGCCCATTCAAAAATCTAATCTTTCTAGCTGGTATATCTGACAGAACAGTTTGAGGACTTTTACATTAACTTTATTTTGTAGGAGGTTAACATTGAATTGTTCTTAAAAAGACAACTATTTGGGGCCTGTGGGAGGCATGTTGGTTAAGGACTTTCACATGGCTAATTGCGGTTTTAGTCCAGGACCTGGCAGCTTGCTTTCTCACTTTTCCTCTCTCTCTCTGTCTCTCTCTCTCTCTCTGGTAAAATTTTAAAAAAATAGTAATAATAAATAAAGTTAAATAAAATAATTCTTTTTTAAAAAAGACAACTACTCAAGAATTATATAGATTCTCATTGAATGATTATGAAACACAACTATAGATCCATGTATGCCCATTTATTAGATAAGACTTGGGGGAAATTACTTCACTATTCTGAATTTCACTTTTCTTGTCTCTTAAAAATGGGACTAATAATACCTACCTTATAGGACTACTGTGAAGATGAAATTAAATCAAACCATGTATATAAGGGGCCTAATATGGTTCCTGGCACAATGTAAGTGCCTCATAAATAGTATAGTATTTCTTTCCTTTTGTATATTACTGCACAGTTTTCTCAGATGGTATATAATTTGATTTTTCAAATAAAACTATTAAATTGTCAGGAAATATGGTAATAGCATTTTTCTTACAGATGATAAAGTTAAATTTCAGAATGATTTGTATCATGGCTATTCATGGTTAGGTTTTCTGATTACTAGACTAAAAGCATTAGGCTTTTTTTTTTTAATTTCATTTTCTTTTATACATTCAATCACATTATTAAGCTTACAAAGAGAATATTTCAACATGTGACCAAAAGCATTAGTCTTTTTCCCACTTAAAAACATTTTTGAAAAGTTTATTTATCTCTTTCTTCTGATAGAGAGAAATTAAGGAAGAGAGAAAGAAAGATGGGTATCCGCAACTGGGTTGTCACACCACAATCCAGCCCCAGTCTTAGCTGGCCCAAACCATGGGTGTGAACATGCTGGGTATGCTCAGGGAGGTCCCGAGACAGGAGCACAGATGCTTTCCCAGGTGGCTCCCATTGCAATAGTACTGTGCCATCGTCTGGCCCTTCTTACTTTGTTTATTTCTATTTCGTTATTTAAATTTTTTTGAGAGAGATATTTTTGCTATAGGGTGTGCAGACTTGCCAGAGAGACAGAGAGAGACAGAAAGCAAGAAATCACCCCCCAGGGGTGATGACTGTGCTGTAATCCCTTTTCTTTTATTCTCTCTGGATCTTGGGCATGCATGCTCACACCCCTGGCTTGTTTTAAGTTGCTAGGTCTGGGACTTGAACACTGGTCAACTATGTGGGTGTCCAGTGACATAACCCTTATGTCATCCACTGGTCCCCCCTTTCACTTTATTTAAACTTCTAAATTCCTCATTCACTTAGTTAACTTCTAGTTATAGATATAAGGGGTTATGGGATCTAGTCAGTGTGGTAGTGGAATTCCTGATGCTTTCAAGCCTGTGTGCAAATGAAAGAACACATACTTTAAAGGGCTTTGGAAGATAATTCAAAACATAAAATTGAATGTTTGTTTTAATTATTTTAATTTATGATATTTATTCTCTTGATCACATTTTCTTTACTTGGTGGTAAATTAGAAACATCTAAAAATAACCTTTCCAAAAAAGAAAAGAAACATTTCCTATAGCCATTTTTCTGCTCTAGTTCCTGTATTAGTTGTATTCAAATATTCTTTAATAGCAAATTCCATTTTGCTCCTAAGGCTTCATTGAAGAATTCCTAAGCATTATAGTTACTTACTTTTTGTTGGAGGAACTAATTTTATTAACATGTGGCAATGAAACCAACACTTGCGGAATTATGAGCAAATAATGTAGCATATTGGTGGATTATCTTTTTTTTTTAAGCTCACTGAAAGCAAATATTTTCAGTAATTGTTAACACTTGTAGAAAATCTTATGGAGAAAATAGGTGGAAAGTACTGTACTTTTCTACCATACCTGGATATTATAAAGAGAAAATTTGGCCCACTTATAGTCTGTATATTGCATGATTAACTTACTCTACTGCTATATACTTCCTTCAGTATCAGGAACTTGAACAGGTGTTATTAATAAAAAATAATAATAAAAAAACCCCTTCTATTTTAAATAAGGATGCTATTCTCCTAGCTTTGAAGCTCACACATACTCTCTAACTTATCCCAGCTTTCGCTCATCTGGTCTTTAAATGGCTCCTTTCATGTGGTCAGCCCACGAGCCGTGCGTACTGCCACTCAATCACGCCACTGTAAGTCGCCATCATGAGGGTGGTTTGCATGATTTGCATTTCCTGTACTGTTTGAGCTTCAATGAGCTCTAAGCGCCACGTATGAAGAAACCACTGCCAAATAATGCAGTGATTTTAGTCAAACCAGATGAGCCTGTGCTGGAGTGAGGCTACCAAGTTGGTTGGGGGTAGGGCGGTGTTGTCAGGAAAACCTTTTCTAAAAAGGATTCTTTGAGATGTCCACATATGAAAGATGTGAATTCCTTAACAGATCTGACTGTGTAAAGTAAGAAGGTTACTTTTGGGAAGAAGAGACCGAAGGGCATATATTCCTTATCCTTAGAAAATTCAGTTTTTTAGATTTTAGTGTTATATCCTGCTGCTAATGTAATTATTTATTATGACAATGATAGATTTTGATGACATTAATTTTCCAACAATGCAGAGTGAAATTTAGGCAAAGTTAAATACATTGATTACTTGTCCCCATGTCCAGTGAAAGAAAGCTCGTATTTCATTAAAAAATGATTGATAAAAACTGTGGGACAAGTATTACAGAAATGGCATAGTAGTGGGCCAATGAATAGCTACTAAAGTGGGGAGGAAAAAAAAAAAAAAAACATGTACCAGATACTAGTCTTCATGAAAAACATAGACAGATGGGGAGACAGACCTATATGATGCCACAAATAGATGAATATCTTGTAAGGATTTCAAACAAATGTTGAAAGATCCAGTGAAAAATTTAAAAGTTGGTTTAAAAGTATATCTAGTGCTTATAAACACAGTATATTTATTCTGCTCACCTGAAACCCAACCTCTAAATTGTTAATAAAATATTTTATCAATATTAAGAGGAATGTAGACTGAAACTATATATAAACACAGAACTATTAAAATGAATCTCACTAACAGTGACTATGATTTTTCTTAGACTTCTTAGACTCAGAAGTGGTTATAATACCTATATTGGAAATCCTAACTGTTAAACAGTAATATTTTCAAAGAATTTCTATTATTGTATAGAGACAATTGAAGTATATTTAATTCTCTTTTCCTGTGTAATGTATACTTCATAAAACTATACTTGATAACTTGCTACTTGATAGTTTTTACATTAGTGCCAGTGTATTTGTTTATATTCTGTCTAATCATTGCCTTTTATGCTTGCCCTACTGCATTTTTAAGATATTCTAAAGAGCAAGCTTTAGAGCCAAAGGTACTTACTGAAAAAATTATGTGTAATAATTTTTATTAAGGAAGGGTAGACAATTTATGTGGATGAAAAGATATGTGTTATTATAACGACACTGACATAGTTTTGCATATTGCATGTACTATGTTGCTAGTTAATCTTAAGAATATTTTTCATGATATGAGTGAGGATTGGAATGGTAACAGCTAGTCTGTATTTTTAACTCTCTTTTATAATTTTCTTTGCTAATTTCCACTCTCAGCAATAATCTAACTTTAATGAATGACTTAACCCTTATGTACTTCTCCATTTGTCACTTTTAGATTATCTTCCACAGTAGATCTTGGGCCAGGGCTCACTATTTTTTAGAGTGAATTTCAAATGTTTGGATAGATTCACAAATGATACTGGAATGTTGCATTTTAAGAATTTCATAGCTGTTATATATGATATTGAAATGATCACTGCTTATTAAATAAACTTGTTTTAAGAGCATTGAGTTTATTATTACAGATTTTAGCTTTACATAAATACATTTGAATAATGAATAATATTGTACCATCTTTTCTTTGAACATTCTTCTTGGTTACTTAGTTCCTAAGAAACTCTTTTTTGAATCTAAAAATAAATTGTATTTGTAGATGCTTAATCCCATGGGAGAAGGGAACACATTTTGCACTAGTTGTATTTAATTTATTAAACAATTCTGTAATGCACTCTGTGCATAGATCATGAAAACCACTAGCACACATTTTTTTCTGACCTCACAACATAAGCTGCACTCCTGATGCAGTCCTACCAAATGTGTTTAGAAAGATTCCAGCAGTAATAGTCTTGTGACTAAATAGGAAACAGAAGCTCAAGCTAAGAGCCAAACAGATACCTATCAGTTTCCTTGAGTTTAATCTGATTAAAACATGACTCTCGAAAACATTAAATACAATGTCATGTAAAAGAGGCATTATATGATAAATATAGTTCATGACAGGAAATCATTATTAAATCAGCATTACTAGTGAATCTGTTATGGAAATTTCTGTATCATTTAGTTAAGGTTCCACCGTTTTTCACCTCCAGAGCATCACTGTATTTTTCTGCTTTAATGTTAAATGTGTTATTTTCTCATAAGTGAAAGGCAGTTTTCCTACTTTTCAATACCACACATCTGTATTGTTATCACCAATAGGAAAGTTCATACATGAACTAACTTCACATCAGCTGTGAATACCAATATGCAGAATAAAAGAAAATCCATACTAGTCATTGGTCAACAGGGCCTAAATATGACAAACCTAATAGCAGTAACCACCGGGCTTGTAACAAGGACAGGCAGCTTTTGGGATGTAAAGTACATCAACTTGGTTCAACCTTTGATTATTGATATCCATCTCAATTTTAAAACAGTAATTATTTGACACGACACTTTTGAGAACTTCATACCTAACTTTATCAAAATCATAGCAGCTTTACTGTTTATTTTGAGGAAATAGGGGTGAAATGTTAGCCAGTAAAAGCCATATACTTGTAGCTAAGTTCTGTGTACTCTAATTTTTAACAGTTCAGAAAGCATTTTTTAAAAAGAAATATTTTTACAAGGCAAGATTGTTTGGCTGACTTACATTAATGAAACATTTTGGCACATTTAAAAGATTTCATCAAGCTATTACAGCCACCCCCCAAAAAATCTTGGTTTCCATTTAAAATGTCACCAATGTGGAAAAAATACCATCAATCAAATTGAATATCTTCTAACTGAAGAAAAAAGTAAAGAAAAAAATGAAATAAACATTGAACTTTCAGTACAATGTTGGCTTCCTTTAAGGAATTCTGACTTAGATATGGTCAGTTGTCTGTGGCCTTAAGATTGTCTTTTTTTCTGTTTGTTCCATTGTATGTTCCACATTAGAGGAATAAATCCACTGAGCAGTATTCCTAAGTTTATTTTCCTCTAGCCAGGCACTGGGAATGCTTAGCTCTTGTAAAATGAAAACAATAAAAAATGATTTTTCTGAAGAAACATATGGATGCAGCTTTACAGCAAAGAATACTAAATTGCATGTATCATTATCTTTTCTTCTTTAAAATTATTCTTAAGGATTTAGTGGAAACAAAGATCCCCTCACAGGAAATTTAAGTACTAAGTCCTTCCTAGGAGTTTAATCCAAAATATAAAGCCTGTGTGAAAGTTGCAGAAATAGCACTGGCACCTTATCTATTAAAATTTAGCCTTTCCAAGCAATGCATGTGAAAAACTAAGTGGCTAGTATCTAACCATGCACGCCCTGAGTTCTGTAGGGACTCTTGTCTAGTGGATCTTAGACCTTCCTTCCTTTCTTCAACTCTTTTTTAAATCATGACTTTCTTTCTTTTTTTGTTTTTGTTTTTTGAGTTTGACCGAGTATCCTAGCCCCGACTCATGAAAATGTTCAGAACCATGTCCCCCCATGCCCATACACGCTCAGAGTAGAAGGTTCATGTTCTACCGTTAGTTATCTCTAGGAACATCTGACTTACTGTATCATGCACCTGGTGTATAAAATACATATCTAAGGCCAGCCGGTGATGTGGTAGTTAAGGAGGCTGGATCCCACATGACTGAATGAGCGCTTTAAGTTCTGGACCAGGTGGCATAAAAATGCACTGGCTGTGTGTGTGTGCATGCCCAAATTTCACAAAGGAGGGAGAAATGCAGGGGAAGGGAGCTCAGCCTGACTATTTCATGGGAAGGCTTTTTTACTCTCTCTGCCCTAGCTCCCGATCTCTCTCTGGGAAGCTGGCAAATTTAAAAATAAATAAATAAATAAAAATAAGGTTAAATATGAAAATACATAATGTTTTGGTACGAAATGTACTTGCATGGATAAAACTCCATGGTAAAAATCATACATTTTCTTTTTTTAAAAGTTTTTGCCATAAAGTGTGTACTCTCATCAGAGAGAGACAGTGAGTGAGAACTTGAAAAATCACCCCCCAGAGAGGATGGTCATATCACAATCACTTTTCCTCCATTTCCTCCTGGGATTTTGGGTGTACACGCTTGTGCGCCCAGCGTGATTTTCAGGCTGCTGGATCCAGGACTTGAACCGTGACTGACCAGGTGGGAGTCCAGCACCTTAACCAGTATACTACCTTCTGGCCTCCATACATATATTTTAAGACAACCCATTCATACTAAAACAACCCCAGTATCTTCTAAAAGTTTCTTATCAGTGGTTTGTGTGCAGGCTACATGAAAGATCCCTCTAAATAGTGACGTATCAGGAGCCTCTCATAACCATTCTGTGTAATGACAATACCTAAGTAAAGTGGCAGTAACAACTCTCAAAACAATTAGAGGAGCAAAACACAATTATATTCAATTAACGTATGTGGAAATGTATTAAGAGAGATTAAGTGATTTCTACAAAGTGATTCCACTTTTAAGGGGCAGGCAGAAGAAAAACCTAGGTTTTCTGGTTTATGCACTTCTACTCTTCTGTCAGCAAAGGAATATTCTGTTTTATGTCAAAATAAAAGTGTTGTTTCATTCAGAAGCTACACAGGTACTCTTACTGTCAAAGCGACCTCAATTTAGAAGGCTTTTATTTAGTTGAGGAACTGTGGCTGGTGGAGGGTAATCTAAAATCTGACTATTTTCAGTATGTCTATTTTTCAGATTTACTTGCTCAAAATGCCACCTTTGATAGCTTAGGTAATAAAGGATGCTTTATAGAGAGATAATGAGTTCCTCTGATATTTACTCCTTTTTCCCAGGTAACCTAGAAGTTACCAATTAGGGAACAGGGAGAAATGTTATAAATGGAACACTAACCTTCTGGTATGATACAAGTCAACACTGAAAATGTGACATGCCTGGATTCAACTACATTATCCTTATTGACTCTTCCTCCATTAGGTCCTGTCTAGTATCCAACCCCTTTCACTTTCTCTAAAGGAGCATCTTAGAATTCTAGGTTGCTTTCATTTTTCTGGCTTCCGTTGTGACCTGTTCCTGGCCTACTTCAGAGTTTGAACAGAGTTATCCCATGGGGCAGAGCCCCACAGGATTAAAGGGTATGAGATGCCTGGAAATAACCTCCCTTTGTCAAGTTAAGGGAATAAGGCTTCTGTTTGGAGGCTGCTGAAATATAGAACAATGTATTTTACACAGATTTATAGATAAAAATTGCCATCTTCTAGGAAAAGAGCATGGACCACTCTAATGCAAAGCTTCAACCAGCCTGTCCATTGATAGACGATAGATGGGTGATGATAATCAAAACAGGAAGTGAGCAGGCTCTGAAAACAGTGATCACAGAGACAGAAGTCTTTATGTTAACAAAGATAGGTAACGCCCCAATTCCTGACATCTGTGTGATCTTTCTTGATCCTTCCTGTAACCCAAAGTGTAAATAGGCCTGAAGAACCTTCTTTACACATCAGGCTCAGAAAAGTTATGATTTGCTCAAGTTACCCATTAGGAAATTTTACAGTCAAGACTTGGATCCAAAAACTCGAATGTAGAAAATAGCTTTGTTTCTCAAACAAGGTGGATTTTTATTTCTCCCACCTACCTTCCTGTCTCTCATAAAAATACTTGGCAGGAATTGTAGACATCCTGGGTAGACACTAGTGTGCTTACCTGCACTTCTGAGAACTGTTTGGAGTAGTATACATGTGGTACATGTGGCCATGGAGCCCTTGGGTTGTGGCTAGAATGGAGAAGAAGTACAATTATGAAGTATATATGAAGTATACATTGATTTAAAAGATACAGTTCAAGTAAAGATTGGAAACTAGATCATAATTTTTCTGTTGATAATATGATAGTATTTTAGGTACATTGTATTAAATAAATGGTATTAAAGCTAGGTTCACCTGTTTTATTTTCCTACTAGATCATTTAAAATTGCATATCTCACATTTTGGCTTTCATATTTTCTTGAATTGCAAGCTGTGACCCATGGGAAAGTGATTTCCAAGGGTGCAGTCAGCCTTTTAGTATTTCCTTGGTTAATTTTTAACACGGAAACATTTGGAGCATTTAAAATTTGTCTGGTGTGTGTTGATCTTGATCCCAGTTTCTTTTTACTCCAGATGTCTACCAAGTTGACGCAACATTGTTCTTTGGGTTTTTCATTTTTAATTGGAAAGGCTACCTTTTTCATATGCCAACTGCTTGTATGTATCATAGCTACTTTTGGACTTTGTTTTCTTTTCTATTGTCATGTCAGTACTTGAACCAGTATTATACTTTCTATTTTTGAATTTAAAAAAAGATCTATTTATTTAATCATATTTGTTATTATTTATCTTTTAAACAATGTTGACCAGAAGAAGGAAGGGAGGGAGGGATGGAGGGAGGGAGGGGGCGAGAGAGAGAGAGAGAAAGAGAGAAAGCAAGCCATCAGGTCCGGCCCGAACCATGGTCGGCTATGTGGGAGTCCAACACCTCAGTCACCACACCACCTGCCCAGCCCCTCTAGTTTTGAATTTTTAAAATATTCTTTAAGGTTCGGTTGGCTTAGTCTCCATCTCCATTTGCCTTCTTTTCCCCCTTTAGAGTTTTCTTGTCTAATTTTTTTTTCATTATCTTTAGCTATAACTATTAGAATCAGTCTGTCCAGTTTTAAGAACAAAAACAACTTTTTAAAAAGAATTATTTGTTCAATTTTATTTATCATTATTATTATTTTTAATTTGACGAGAGAAAAATGAAGAGAGAAGGAGAAAGAAAATGAGAAAGCAAGCCATGGGACTTGAACTGGTCAGCCATGTAAGATCCCAGCACCTTATTCACCATGCCACCTGCTGGTATATTTATATATGTATATGTATATAGATATAGATATAGATATAGATAGATATAGATATAGATCACAATCAGGATAATTCATTAAGAGAATTGATGTCTTCACATGTTAACTCTTCACATTCAAGAAGGTGGTTCAGTTTTCCACTTTTTAAGTCATCTTCAAAATTTCTTCAATAAGGAATTATGCAGTCTTTAAATGGTTGATACATAGATCTAAATACATAGATCTTATGTTAATTTTGCACTCTGTGATCTTATCAAATTCTCTAATTGTAATCAATAACTTTTGGTTGATGGTCCTGAACTTTCCAACCTAAACTATGAATACTGATAATTTTGCCTTTTTACCCCCAGTTTTTATATCTTTAATTTTTCTCGTGTCTAATTCTTTTGACTAGTACATGCAGTACTCTGCTAAATAATAGTGGTGATAGTGAGTCTAGCGTACTGCTGACTTTAATGATTTTTCTAAGTGAGACACTGTCTTTTGAATTGAATTGGACCTATTTTGTTTCAGTAAAGAAAATGTTTAGGGCTGGCTCTGTAGCTCAGTGCTTAAAGGAACTAGATCTCTCATGGCTGATTGCAGTTTAAATCAAAGTCTGAGTGACTTGAAAAACATCCCAGATACATGTGCATGAATGCTCAAAGTCCAGATGGGAAGGAGGAGTAGAAGAATTGAAATTTGACTATTCCCTATTGGGGGAGTGCTTTCTCTCTTTTTTGGTGAGATTATGCACACTTTGACAGTTAAAAAAAGGGGAAGAAACGAAGGAAGGAAAAGAAAATATTTATTTTTCTATTTTTGAATAAGCATTTTTATTTTGTTGATTTTAAAAAAGAAACTGAATAGTTGTAAAATTTGATTAAATGTCATCCTTTTTTCCTTTTAGAGCTATTAAAGTGATGAATTTTATCAATTGATTTATTAATATTGAATCATTCTAATACTTTTTGGAAACATGTCAGTTGTTTATTATGTTTTACTCTTTTTAAATTTCCTGCTATATTCTATTTCCTAATATTTTGTGTAAGATTTTGGCATCTATGTGTAAGTGAGATTAACTCATTGTGTATTCATTTTGTTATACTTACTTTATAAAAATGAAATAATTTTGAAGTTCCCCACCCAGTATTGTTGTATACCAGTTTAAATAGAAATGGACTTATTTTCTCTTTAGAAATTTGGTAGAATCCCCCTGTGAAAACATGTGAAATCTTAGTTTCTTATTTTCTTATTTCTGGAGTAGTAGTAGTGATTGTTAATGGCAGATTTTTTTTTTTTTTTTTTTTTTTGGTGAGAGAGCAACTTTCTCTTTATTGCTATGGAAATTGATATTTTTCTTTTGATCTTTTAGTACTCTGAGAAAGTTACTAAGTATTTTATTCTTTCAAAATTATGTGTGTATAGTTCTTTCGTGGTTAAGAAAATTATACTTTTCTATTTTGGTTATCTTTGTAATTATACCTTTACCTAATAACCTATGTCTTCTAATTCTTGAGTATTTTATTAGTTGTCTGAAATGAACATTAGTTTGTTTTTTGTTTTTTTTTTTTTTTGCCTTTGCTCTTTCTCTAGTAACTTATTTTAATCAACATTATTTTTCATTTTTTAACCTGTATACTATTTTTTTTTAACCTGTATACTCTTTAAGTTCTCATATATTTCTGTTTCTTGAATGGTAAGTTTTAAGTAGTACCCAAAGACTTCTAACAATTATGATTGAAACAGTAGGTGAGCCTACTTCTAAAATCTCTTTTACTCTCCTCCACAGTTTTATATATACATGATTAGGTCAGATACCTTTTATCTTCTTTTTTTTTTTGAAAGGTTTTTGCTATAGGGAATGTGCGCTCGCCAGACAGACAGAGACAAGGAGACAGAAAGCGAGAAATCACCCCCAGGGTGTATGGCCATGCCGGAATCCCTTCTCCTCCATTCTCCACTCGGGATCTTGGGCATGCACGCACACGCACCCGGCGTGAGTTTTAAACCTCCGGGTCTGGGACGTGAACCGCGGTCGACTACATGGGAGTCCTGCAACATAGCCATTACGCTAACTGCTGGCACCTGCCTTTTATCTTCTATTTTACCATCCTAATTTATGCATGGATTTTGGTTTTACCTTTGTGAATAAATGTAATTGGTAAAAGATTTCTACTTCCAACCAGTATGCAATAGCAGAAATTAGGTTTACTTTTCCAATCAAAAGAGTGGACAAAAGATAAAAGAATATGATTTTTCTTGATACTGGGCATCAATCTATAGAGGACATTGTTCCCTGAGAGGAGGGAACTAAACGAGGTGGGCCCTATGATTGCTCCAATGTAATGCCTTGAGTAGTCTCTATCCTTTGGTGTCAGAAGGAGGAAGCCAGGTGGAACCTGGCATCTTGAGTTGAGGAGATGGAGATAAGCATCTGCGCAAAGGACAGAATACTGGAATACAGAGAATAGTACATAGTGAGAATCCTAGATATCTACAGAGTGTCCCACTTGAATATTCCCATGAGAACAGATCAGCAACACATGGATGCTAAAAACAACAATTTGAGAAGAGGGAATAGTGTGTATAACAAAACGAATACACAAAAGGCAGTACCAAGAGCCTGTTCCTACCAGTAAGACTGGAATATGTCATGATTCAGTCAGGGTTTGTTCTCAACTGAAACTCAACTGGGGTAGGATCTACTTCCAATCTCACATAGTTGTTGGTAGCATACAGTTTCTTATGGGCTATTGAACTAAAGGGTCCAATTTCTGCATGATGTTTCCCAGAGGCTTCTTTATTCCCTTTTAATGGACTTTCTCTACATGAATGCTTATGTTCTCAGAGCCAGCAGGGAAGAGTCACCTTGCATGGTGAGGTGCTGCAATTGTATGTAATGTAATTATATGTCATGTAATACATGACAATGGTGACGTGCTTCCTGTCACCTTTGTCGTATTCTGTTATTTAGAGGTAAGGTTGGCTCTGCCCACACTCAAATGGAATTAGGATTGATTGCAAGGACATAAATACAGGGAAGGGTAATCATGGGAACACATTAGAATATGCCCTCTACACTAGTAATTAGTGAATATCTTAAAAATAGGTAGGTTAAAGAAAGCAAAAAAATTGGAAGAACAAAGTTAACCACAACAGCAGATTTCTCATTGGCAACATTGCATGAGAAAGATGTCTTCAAAATACTAAAAGAAAACCCGGAACTATCCACCTAGAATTCTATACCCAGTGAAAATATCACTTAAAATCAAAGGTACCCTATAGCAAACAAAGTATAAAAAGTATAATTAAAAAATTTTAAACAAGGAAATAAATCCTTTTGTGATAAAGAGGAAAAAGGAAGAACTGAGAAGAGGAAACAAGAAAATTCATTTGGCTTTGTTTGGAACATTGGGTAGTCTCCTTCCAACTCTACTTCTGTTGAATATTTTATTCCTCCTTGGTCATAATCTTAGGTGAGGAGTTTATATCTGTTACTTCCCTGAAATCTAGGCTAATGTATGTATATATTTGTGCATCCCTGCTTTATTAGAAGATAGGGACAGTTAGAATAAAATCAAAATATATATCTTAGTGCTTTTGTATAATTTCATCTACCATTCATTAAAATAACCTTTTAAAGGGGCAGTGGGCTTCCTAAGTGATGCTTCTTAAGAAGTCTGTTATCCAAACAATAATTTAAGGGATTCATATTTAATTTATAGTATTATGTTAAAAAATATAAATTTTAATAATTAAAA
>NW_006160159.1:2472275-2530016 GCF_000334495.1 Tupaia belangeri chinensis
TATATATATATATATGAAAATACTTTGAAAACTCTGAGGACACATACAGTTGTAAACTAGATTTTTTAGAATTATGATGTCATTTTACCTAGTGTCAAAAATGATTGTAGTTGTGATTTTGAAAATGCCTGTGACAGTGGAGATGATATCATGAAGTACAGATTTGTATTATGGGAAATTGCAAGTTTTCTGCATTTGTAATCTGGTTTTTGTTCCAATTTAGTGACTGTGTTCCAGAAATAACATGGGCTCCTACTTTATTAATTTTAGTTCTGGATTAATTTGGTGCCACCTTTATCATAGTGAAATCCATTATTGCTCTAGTGGTTTGAATGGCTTTGATTTCTATTATCTTGGTATATACCATACAAGAAACAGTTTGCTAAAAAAATTTCACCCAAATATTAAAATGTTTAGCACTGTTAAGTTGATTGCCTATCAACTCACAGAAGGTTATTGATTTACTTCTTTAAAAAAAATCACTTCAGTTTTTTGCACAATTAATATATAAAGATTTTCATTTGCAGTGATCTGAATTTGGGCAGCATTATTTTGACACCAGTAGGATCAAGAAAGTTAGAGATTTTTGTAAATACTGGGAAGCCTGTTAACACTGCTATTAAAAGTTGTGAAGCATTGGAAACAAAAGATACATGATCAGTTCAGACCTCTGGACATAGTATATAATGGAAAGTTTAGAGATGTGCCATTCAACTGAGAATTCAGAGCAGGAGTGTCCGTCCCCCTGGAAGCGGTGGTACTTGACTCAGCTTTGAAGGATGGATAGGACTAGGATTTTCATAGAAGAACAGCCAGACATCATAATAATAGTTTATAGTTACATTCACTTACTTCTTGTCAGACTCTGTTCTAAGCTCTCTCCATATACTGACACACTCCATTATTATACTAATTAATAAAGTGACTATTGTCTTTACTTCTGAGATGAAGAAAAGACCAAAATTTTAAAAGTAATTCCCTCTAGATCTCATAGCTAGTAAATAATGGTACTGCTACTTGAACTCAGCCTTTCTAGCCCCCAGATTCTCTATTATTGATCACTGTGTTGTTCTGCTTCTAATTAATGTGATGTATTTTATGAATACAGTAGGAGAGAAACTAAGAAAGGTTGAAATAATTTAAGCTTTTTAGGGCATTTACCTTTTATTGATGTGAGTATGAAGTGGTTTAACCATTCTTTTAGATAATTTTGTAGAACCATATTGTATCAGAATTTCTGTAATCAGACTATAAATTTGTCCTAAGGATGTTAAGAGACAGTTTTCTGTAGATCTCTTGCATTTATGTGTATTGCAAGCAGAGACACTAAATGCCTTTGTATTCTGGACTTTTATTTCAAGCAGGTTTGTATAACATTGGGATATAGAAATAATATCTTTGGGTCAGATAGCTGGCTTATTTCTTATGCAATGTAATGAAGATAATGTCTGCATTTAGAACAGAGGTTGAGTGAGTTTGCTTCAAGTGTGTTTATAAAAGATTTGAATTTCTTGAGCTCAGGGTTCTTCAGCTCTTATGCAAACCCACTACCTATGTATTATACATCTGGGCCATTCCACATCAGCCTCTAGGCTTTATGGTACAAGGGGAACTGGCATGAAGTTCATGCTGATTATAGTGTCCCGAGTAATAATCCTGTATCTCTGACCTAGGAGTGTCATGTCTGATGCCAGCATCCAGGATACTATGACAGACTAACTTGCTAGTTTTCAAATAGGGCAAGATCTCAGTTCTTAATAAGGAATTATTAGAATTAGCAATAAAGGGGCTGGCAGATGGTGTGGTGTTTAAGGCACTGGATCCCACATTCCCACATGGCCAACTGCAGTTTGAGTCTTGGACTTAGAGGCTTGGAAAACATACTGGGCACATGTGTGTGCATGCCAAAAATCCTGAGAAGCAAATGGAGGAAATATGGTGTCGCCATGCACCCTGGGAAATGACTTCTCAATTTCCCTCTCTCTGGTGAGTGCAAAATTCTCAAAAAACAAACAACAACAACAACAACAAAACAAACAAACAAAAAAACAAAGAAATGAAAACCAATAAAGCTTAATAATTGGAAAGTAACCCAACTGTCCAATAATAAGGAAACAATTTTTAAAATTAGACTGCATTAGTATAGCAGAATACTAATTTCATAGCCATTTAATAACATGTTTTTAAAAATTTAAAGACATGAAAATATATTCATGAGAATGTTAATAAAAATTATATTACAAAAATGATGTAAATGATACAACCCCAGGTTAATTGAATAAATTTATTGACACGTTTAGGAGAAAAAAAAACTCAAATAAGATATCTAAAATATAAAGAAAATAACATGTAAGATATAGAATTATAAATGATGCTATTCCTTTCTTTCCACTTCTGCATTTTCTAAATTATTCTATAGTTAACATACATTACTTTTAATTAAAAAAGTACACATGATTAATTAAGTCCAATTGAGAAATTTCATATAGTATAAAATAAGCAAAGTAGATATCATATACAATCATAAAATGACAGTAATATGAAGATATATTTAAAACTTGGGAACCAGCAGTTAGCGTAATGGCTATGTCGCTGGACTCCCACGTAGTCGACCGTGGTTCGCGTCCCGGACCCAGTGGCTAAAACTCACGCTGGGCGTGTGTGCGTGCGTGCCCAAGATCCCGAGAGGAGAATGGAGGAGAAGGGATTGCGGCGTGACCATCCCCCCTGGGGGGTGATTTCTCACTTTCTGTCTCTATGTCTTTCTCTGTCTGGCGAACACACATGCCCTGTAGCAAAAACCTCTCCCCCCCAAAAAAAAGATATATTTAAAACTCATATATTCTAAGATACGTCTTTCAATAAAATGTTTATATCCGATATAACTGAAAATCATTCACAAAGCAAAAATAAGAAATCCAAATTATAACAGAGGTATAAAGAAAACAAATATTTTAGAAGTACTAATTTAAGGAAACTTCATCCCCTTGAACAAAAAAACTAAGCAAAGCCTCTGTTTTCTTTTTGTCTAATGAAAAGAATTAAGTCAGTCAGTCTCAAGAAGCAATGTTTACATACTGAAGTTTTGAAAGATTAGGTGATCTGTTATCTAGAATTTACTTTAAAGTATTCTAGTGAATAAATAAGTAAATGATGTTAAAATGAGAGACAAAGGTGAACTAACCTTGGCAAAAATATTGATAATAAAATTTTAAAAAATCACTATATAATTCTAAAACAACACTCCTCAACCTTGGCTGCACATAGGAATCTTGTAAGAGCTTTATAAAATACTCATGCTTGATCTTAGGTATGACTTAGTTATCGGGATTTTTTGAGTCAGGTGATTATAATGTGTATCTCATGTTGAAAGCTTTCGTTTTAAGTGGACTCCTGTTAGGTAGATTTTTATTATAAGGGACATTTAATATTTTTTTCCCAGGATTTCTCTTTTCTTTTGGAGAGGTTTTTGCCATAGGGCACGTGTGTTTGCCAGAAACACAGAGAGAGACAGAGACAGAGACAGAAAGCGAGAAATTACCCCCCAGGGGGATGGCCACGCCATAGTCATTTCTCCTCCATTCTTCTCTTGGGATCTTGAGCACATACGCACACACGCCTGGCGTGAGTTTAAGCCTCCGGGTCTGGGACTAGAGCCGTGGTCGACTACATGGGAATCCGGCGACATAGCCATTACGGTAACTGCTGGTCCCAGGATTTCTCTTTTTTAAAAGCGTTAAGCTTTACATTGTTAGTTCATGTTATCAACCTCAGTAAAAATTGAAAATACTGATAATTTTCTTATATAGTTCTACTAAAGACTAGAATAAAATAGTGTATATGTACATAGCTTAATGATTCTTTCATTTAATAAAATGATAACAGTTTTGTGATTCCAAGGAATGAATTTCTCCTTTAAATATCAGCTGAGCAACAAGAACTGTAACAGATATGGAAAGGTTAGTTTTTGGTTTTCTTTTGTTGTTGTTGTTTTTGCTATAGGGTACTTCTGCTCACTGAAGAGAGACAGAGAGAGGGAAAATGAGAAATTACCTCAAGGGGGTGGAGAACACACCACAATCCTTTTCTTCCCCATTCTCCTTTTGGGATTTGGGCAGGCATGCCAAAATGCACATGTGTCCAGTGTGGTTTTCATGTGTCTGGATCTGGGACTCAAACTATGGTTGGCCGTGTGGAAATCCAGAGCCATAATTACTACTCTACCCGCTGACCTGTGCTGTTTTTTTTTTTTTTTTTGGTTAGGTTTTATAACTTTAATAAAATAATTCTTATTTTGGAAAACTGAAAAGACTATTTAAAGATATAGAAAAAATAATTAACTGTAGCTAACATTTTCCATGGTAAATACTGATAATATTTTGTAGTTTTTTATTTCAAATTTATTTTAACTTTTTATTGTAAAAATTTCAGACTTAGGGATCAGCCAGTGGTGTGGTGATTGAGATGGTAGATCCCACATGACTGACTTCTTTCCAGCAAGTACATGCACCCTTTAACAAGATTAAAAAAAAATTTGGACATAAGTGTACATTTAGAAGTATCAAACATCTTCATGTACCTATTATTTAGCTTCAGTAATGGTCAGCACATGACCAATTTTATTTTATCTGTATCCACCTCCCATGCTATCGCCATCTGCTAGATAATTTTAAAGCAAATCTTGTTTATCATATAATTTCATCTATAAATATTTTAATATGTATTAGAGAAAGTAATCTTTAGGTCATTATATGAATCAGAAGTATCGATACTCTTTGTTGATCAAAAGGAGGTCCATATGCTATAGCTCCTAATTCTGTAATTGCCAAAGATGGTGTTGTGTAATAGAAGTAAAGAATCTGGCTTATATCTTTGAGACACAGAAGGATCTGCTGGTAGGGCCAAAACTTTTTTCAGAAAGTAACTCCATCAGTTTAGATGATGAAATCAGTAGTAGACTGAAATTTAAGGAACCCAGAATTCCACACATTAAGCAGGCATTAACTTGGAAGATATTGAGAATTAAAATTATGCAGAGCTTTGCCTTAAAATAGCCTCAATTGGTTCCTATCCTCATTATTTTTTAGAGCTAGGTAGTTTTTCAAAGGGTTTGGCAGACTGAGTTAGTTATAGTATTTTTTGATAGAATTAACATGAAGGCACTATGTTAGAAGAGTTGAAGATGGTGAAATCATTTAAGAAGGTTCTAAATTTTTATGGCCTGAACTGGTAAAAATCCAATTTTGAAAGGTAGAAGGAAAGGTAAATCTTATTATTTGTTTTAATAGTAAAAAAAAAAAAAAAAAAAAAAAAAAACAGCGCAACTTGCTGTGATATATTAGGTTGCTGGGAAAGTCATGACCTATTTTTTCTATGCAAAAGTGCATAAATGCATAGAAAAATGTATAGTTGTGACTCTCCAGACAACCCAATAGTTATGTGTCGCTTTCAGGTTGGACACACATTCTGAGAAGTGTACATTATGTGACTTCATCTACCATGCAGACATCGAGATGGTACCTACATAAATCTACTTGGAATAGCCTACTATATACCTAGGCAAATGGTATAGTCTTTTGGGCCACCATTACTAGATGCAATCAGTCATTGACTGAAACATTGTTATGTGACTGTACTTTCTTACAGGAGATAAGATTGAGGGAATAATCAAGTATGCCCTCAGTGTTGTCTTAAGGATCTTGGGTCAGTGGGAAAGTCATAATGTCTTTTTGTATGTTTTTCTGTGCAGAAATGTGTCATGATTTTTATAATGACCCAGTAGCATAATATGCATTTGGCAGGAGCGGTGAAGTCAGGAAGGCAAGGAATGTTAAAGAAAGCCAGTGGTGGATTAGTACAATATTAGTGTACTGGATAATAACATGATGTCCAAGTAGGTACTTAGGGTAGGCCACTGGAAAAGGACTAGAATTCAGGTGGCATATGAAAGAGGGAGATCTGCATTTGAAAATTATTTATGAAACTGTAAGGGTGATTGAGTTTCATAGGGAATATTTGTGTTGAAAAGGAGTGTGTGTTGTTAAAGACAGGTCTTTAAGTAGTTCCAGTGTATGAAATATGAATAGGAATGGATTAATTTATAATACTTTAATTATTTAATATTTATTTAGCATCTATATCATGGACCTTTTGCATGTGATGGGGAATAAGCACTTACTACATAAACCAGGAGGACAACTTCAACCCAAGTAGAATGTTATGCCAAAGATACCTGCAAAGATTTATGAAAGCATACACTTAACAACATGATGTACACTGGCCAGGACAAGAGGCCTGAAGGTTTTTGGGAGTATGTGTTTTCCAAGATAATATGATGGAGAGGTAGTGGCACAGTCATATGTGCTTGGGGTTGTGGTGAGGAAACTAGTTGTGGCTGAACCTTGAGAGCTAGTATAAAGAGAATGGCAGAGGGTTTGCTTCTTATAAGCAAGAACGAGGAAAACTCTTGTGGGGTCTGAAAAATGTTAGACTTGTTATTGAAATACAAGACAAAAGTCAGCACTTTGACTTAATATGAGTAAATATTAATAGAACAGAAAATAATGAAATATTTATGGGTTTTCTGTTCTGTTTATCAAGCAGGTAAAGTACACAATAAAGTACAAAATACTCACTTGTATTAGTTTATGTTCATATCAAAATTTGATATATGCCAATGAGACTAAAGTTAAGGAGCCAAAGATTTAATGTATGTGTCCATAAATACATACCTGCATTTATTTTCTCAATGTATTAATTATTACGAGCTAGAAATCGGAGACATAAAGATGAGTGAATAAAGTTCCACCTTTAAAATCCTTGTAAATTAATTGAGAACAGATAATATAAAGTTTACAGTGTAATTGGGTAAATACAAAGATATGGAGAACTCAAGAGTAGTACATAATCCAGCATGGGTGTTAATGGAAGGATCTGAATGATCTTTCCAGGAGTGGTGACAATAGTTTGTTTTGTTTGTTTGTTCATTTGTTTTTAAGTTTGCCAGAGAGTGTGCACTAACCAGAAACAGAGAGAGAAACAGAGAGAAAAAGAAAGAACCCCCCCCCCCATTGGGGAATGGCCATAGTCCCCTCTCCTCTACTTCTCCAAGCTCGTTGGGATCTTTGGCATGGACACACATGTGGGTTGGCCATGTGGGATCTGATTGCTCCAAACACGAAGCCAAGGAGCCAGTCCAGACAGTTGACTCTTAAATGATGCAAAAGAATTAGTGGATGGATTGATGTGAGAAAGGGAGCATGAGAGGGTGGTATGCTTTGCAAATTAGATAGTAATAGCATGGTTGTAAAAGGCTGCTTGATATATGTAGGGAACCACAGTCACTTAATTATGCTTAAAGCTCTAAGTATGAAATAGATGGAGCAAGAGATGAACTTGTAGAGCTAGATGGTGGCCAGTGCAGGTTGACATCTCACATACTTAAGGGTTTTATGCGGAAGAGTAACCTGGCTTACTATGCATTCTAGATAACAGGACTCTGTAGCTAGATGCAGGATGAACATACTGAGAAGGTTGGCTTAGAAATAAGGTTAGTTGGGTGGCTTTTGCAGTTGTCCAGACTTTTGTATGTTAAAAGTTGTCAATAAAATGGAGTTGAAATAACAGATCTGAGAAAGAGATAGTAAAATGATAGGACTCATTAATAGATTGTTTATGAAAATTTAGGGAAAAAAAGTATTAGGAAGAGATGACTCTCAGTGTTCTAACCTAATCAGTGGTTGTGCTTCCAGCTGAAACAATAAATACAACAAGAGAGCATGTTTATTGAATTCAATGAAGGGTTCTCTTCTGGACCTTTGACATTTAAGCTGCCAATCCAAGTGAAGATTTTTAATAGATAGTTGAATATATTTAAAGGTTGGGTGAGAATTTTCAGTTTGAAATCCAGATCTAGAAACCATGAGCACGTAAGTAATACTAAAACCCTAAGAGTAGGCATTCTCTTCAGTATGTCAATTATGTTCATAATCATTATGACTATGCTAACTATGCCCTGAGCAAATTCGTTTCAAGAACCAGCATTTGAAATGAACTCTACTTAACCTTGCCTGACTTGCTTAACTTACACTGAAAAATACTTAGAAAAAATGAACTATGAACCCAACCATAGTCGTTTTAATACGTATATTCCCCCCAAATTTAATCCTAACATCAGAGTAGCATATGAAAATATCATTTGAACTTAATGGGTAGACAGTTTATTGGAGTTCTTAGAATTGTGTGGCTAGTGATTACAGGACACTATTTTCAGGGATAAAGACTTCAAAGACAGCCCATATAATAATTTTGACAATAAGAATTTCATTTTTCTCTTCCCAGCTCAAGCATAAGTGATCTAGGGGGAGAATATCTGCCAGATGAGCTTACAATTGTCAGCAATCCAAAATTTAACCAAATTGGATCATCACATACTGTGTTTGGAAAGAAGATTGACTAAATGCTCTTTTGGTAGATTCTGGGAAATAGGACTTATTAACTGCATTAAGTGACTCTGGAAGGTGGTTATCTTTTAAATATCAAGAATAGTCAAGTTAAATATTATTTGTGTGTATTAGAGTTTATCAATAATAACTTGATTAAGTGACATCTTGTATGATGAAAACAAAAGTAATAGAGTAGAAATTACAGAACGGTGAATAATGAACCATACAGTTATTGTAGTATTTTGAACTTTGATTTATTATTTAATTGGAATTCCATTGCAATATGATTGATAATGTTACCAATCAAAATTCTCATCTGAAGGGATTTTAAAATGTCCTTGGAAAAAATCAGTTGAAGTACACATTTATTGTGATTCAGAAGCATTTTGAAGTCTATGCATAGTTTTTATAAATATATATTTTCCATGAATTTTTTGAAAACCCTTCATATAAAGCACACACTGTGCTTAGCATCTGTCTAAGCACTTTATTCATCCTCATATCAACCTGTGAGAGGGATACTATTTTTAGCCCTGCTTATCACAGGAAGAAATGGAGTCAAACAGAACTTAAGCAAAATAGCTTGCCCCAAATAAAATAGATTGTGGTTGGCAGGAACAGGTAATTTGCCTTCATAGTCTATGGTAGACATAGACATCTCCCTTAAGAGACTCCCTGGGAGACCCAAATAGTCTGCCCTCAGAGTCCTTGGTACCCTAGGGTTCTGCTTTCAGAGCTTATAACCTTAACCATGATCTTAGCTTAAATATTAGTGAACATAGTTGTTAGACAACATATCTATGCATTGTGCAGCTTTACAAAATATGGAGATGGCATGATTCTTGCTCTTTAAAAACAGGCTGTCTCTGACACTGTTTCTCCAATAGTGTGCATTGCAACACACCACAGTGATTTAAAAATTTTTTCCTACTATTATGTAAAGACATTATTAACACGTATTCCTTATAATTTTTAAAGGGAATTAAAAAAATTGGGAACCAGCAGTTAACGTAATGGCTATGTCGCTGGACTCCCATGTAGTCGACCGCGGTTTGCGTCCCAGACCCGGTGGCTTAAAACTCATGCCAGGCGTGCGTGTGTGCATGCCCAAGATCCCGAGAGGAGAATGGAGGAGAAGGGATTGTGGCGTGACCATCCCCACTGGAGGGTGATTTCTCGCTTTCTGTCTCTATGTCTCTGTCTGGCGAGCGCACACGCCCTATAGCGAAAACCTCTCCAAAAAAAAAAAAAAAAATTTATGGGCCAGCAGATGGTATGTTGGTTAAGGCGCTGGACTCCCATATGGCCAACAGCAGTTCGAGTCCTGGATGTATTGTCTTGCCCTCTCTCTCTCTCTCTCTCTCCCTCTCGTGAGTGCACATGCCTACAGCAAATTAAAAATATATATAAATTAAGTAATTATTTTTAAAAAGGAAAATTTAAAACTATCTTTAACTTTATCTTATAGTTATGAACAGTTAGGTGTGGGGATAACTAACTCGAAGAAGTTTTATGAGGACTTCAATGTGTAAAAGCATATATAAATAACTTTTCTCTTTATCCAAAAAATATATTGTAAGTAGAAATTATTTCCAGCAAAAAATTCAGAAGGTAATAGCATGCTAGCTATTAACAACTTTATTTTTAATATTTTTAATAAAAGTAATGTATAATTACATGATAGATCATTCAAAGATAAAATGAAAATCCATAAAGTCAGCAGCTATTATAACCATATAATTTTACTTCCTTTTTAGTCTTCTCATATGTATCTAGTCTGACATCACTGTAATACAAGTATATTTGTGGTTTCATACTTTAAGAAATTTTAAGTTTACTGTTAATATTATTAAGGATAATTTTTTTTAAAAATGAACACAATTCTAATTTGTCTTTTGAATAAATTCACATTTTCTTATTCTGGATTTGTTTTGCGGCCTATACTAATATACATACAAAGAGATGTCAGAAGTCTGTAGAAAAAAGAATTAAGATACATATTTATTTTGGTGTAAAAAATGGAAATACATGTATAATTTTTCATAATATATATATATTAAATATATATTTTTAGAGGCTTTTGCTATGGGGCGCGTGCGCTCACCAGACAGACAGACAGAAAGCAAGAAATCACCTCCCAGGGGAGATGGCCGTGCCGCAATCTCTTCTCCTCCATTCTCCTCTCGGGACCTTGGGCACGCACACACACACGTGCCCAGCGTGAGTTTTAAGCCACCAGGTCCGGGACGCGAACTGTGGTCGACTACGTGGGAGTCCAGCGACATAGCCATTACACTAACTGCTGATCCCATAATATATATTTTTAATGAACTTTGTGAAGACCCCTTGTGTTATAATTCAGAAACATTTTTCTGTTTCTTTACCTGTCTCTTCTCCCTCTTCGTGTTTCTGTGCCTTTGGTTTCTCTCAGCTGGGCACAGCCAGGACTGGGAGTCTGCAGCCTCATTCTCACCTAGTACCTGAGTCCGCCTAATGGGACTTGAAGTCACTTTTAGCTGTTCTGTGCCTTGGATTTGTTCTCACAGCTGTTCAGATTCCTGCCTGCTTTCAGTCCCCCCTCACCTAGCCAAGTTCCTCCTGCTGTCAGTGCCGTGGGATCAGGCCTGGGTCCTCACTTTGCTGCTTTTCCCCTTATCTATCCTTACCTTTCAATTGCCAATTTTAGCTGACTTGGCCAGGTTTCCTCTTCATATTTCATTTTTTCCAGTTGTTCTGCTTTATTCTGTGGGCCCCTTCAGGGACTTTGTTACCTCTTTCTTAGTTCCTGCCAGTTCTACCTCTGCATATTTTGGTACCCTAGGGTTCTGCTTTCAGAGCTTATAACCTTAACCATGATCTTAGCTTAAATATTAGTGAACATAGTTGTTAGACAACATATCTATGCATTGTGCAGCTTTACAAAATATGGAGATGGCATGATTCTTGCTCTTTAAAAACAGGCTGTCTCTGACACTGTTTCTCCAATAGTGTGCATTGCAACACACCACAGTGATTTAAAAATTTTTTCCTACTATTATGTAAAGACATTATTAACACGTATTCCTTATAATTTTTAAAGGGAATTAAAAAAATTGGGAACCAGCAGTTAACGTAATGGCTATGTCGCTGGACTCCCATGTAGTCGACCGCGGTTTGCGTCCCAGACCCGGTGGCTTAAAACTCATGCCAGGCGTGCGTGTGTGCATGCCCAAGATCCCGAGAGGAGAATGGAGGAGAAGGGATTGTGGCGTGACCATCCCCACTGGAGGGTGATTTCTCGCTTTCTGTCTCTATGTCTCTGTCTGGCGAGCGCACACGCCCTATAGCGAAAACCTCTCCAAAAAAAAAAAAAAAAATTTATGGGCCAGCAGATGGTATGTTGGTTAAGGCGCTGGACTCCCATATGGCCAACAGCAGTTCGAGTCCTGGATGTATTGTCTTGCCCTCTCTCTCTCTCTCTCTCTCCCTCTCGTGAGTGCACATGCCTACAGCAAATTAAAAATATATATAAATTAAGTAATTATTTTTAAAAAGGAAAATTTAAAACTATCTTTAACTTTATCTTATAGTTATGAACAGTTAGGTGTGGGGATAACTAACTCGAAGAAGTTTTATGAGGACTTCAATGTGTAAAAGCATATATAAATAACTTTTCTCTTTATCCAAAAAATATATTGTAAGTAGAAATTATTTCCAGCAAAAAATTCAAAATGTAATAGCATGCTAGCTATTAACAACTTTATTTTTAATATTTTTAATAAAAGTAATGTATAATTACATGATAGATCATTCAAAGATAAAATGAAAATCCATAAAGTCAGCAGCTATTATAACCATATAATTTTACTTCCTTTTTAGTCTTCTCATATGTATCTAGTCTGACATCACTGTAATACAAGTATATTTGTGGTTTCATACTTTAAGAAATTTTAAGTTTACTGTTAATATTATTAAGGATAATTTTTTTTAAAAATGAACACAATTCTAATTTGTCTTTTGAATAAATTCACATTTTCTTATTCTGGATTTGTTTTGCTGCCTATACTAATATACATACAAAGAGATGTCAGAAGTCTGTAGAAAAAAGAATTAAGATACATATTTATTTTGGTGTAAAAAATGGAAATACATGTATAATTTTTCATAATATATATATATTAAATATATATTTTTAGAGGCTTTTGCTATGGGGCGCGTGCGCTCACCAGACAGACAGACAGAAAGCAAGAAATCACCTCCCAGGGGAGATGGCCGTGCCGCAATCTCTTCTCCTCCATTCTCCTCTCGGGACCTTGGGCACGCACACACACACGTGCCCAGCGTGAGTTTTAAGCCACCAGGTCCGGGACGCGAACTGTGGTCGACTACGTGGGAGCCCAGCGACATAGCCATTACACTAACTGCTGATCCCATAATATATATTTTTAATGAACTTTGTGAAGACCCCTTGTGTTATAATTCAGAAACATTTTTCTGTTTCTTTACCTGTCTCTTCTCCCTCTTCGTGTTTCTGTGCCTTTGGTTTCTCTCAGCTGGGCACAGCCAGGACTGGGAGTCTGCAGCCTCATTCTCACCTAGTACCTGAGTCCGCCTAATGGGACTTGAAGTCACTTTTAGCTGTTCTGTGCCTTGGATTTGTTCTCACAGCTGTTCAGATTCCTGCCTGCTTTCAGTCCCCCCTCACCTAGCCAAGTTCCTCCTGCTGTCAGTGCCGTGGGATCAGGCCTGGGTCCTCACTTTGCTGCTTTTCCCCTTATCTATCCTTACCTTTCAATTGCCAATTTTAGCTGACTTGGCCAGGTTTCCTCTTCATATTTCATTTTTTCCAGTTGTTCTGCTTTATTCTGTGGGCCCCTTCAGGGACTTTGTTACCTCTTTCTTAGTTCCTGCCAGTTCTACCTCTGCATATTTTCAGTCAAGCTTGATGCCTGACATCTGTACAAGATTTTCCAGGGTCACCCCTTGAATTCTGAATGAGACTTCTTTAAGTCTTTACTCTTCTGTTTTATTCAGTGAATGAATTCAGCCAACATCTTAGCCAAGTTGTGCTTTTTAGACATAATTCCTTTTATTGACTCACTGTTCTCTCTAGTGGCAGGTGCTGTTGGTAGTTTTATTTCCTTTAGTTTGTTCTCTGTCCTGGAACCCATCTCTCTGCCTGTCTCTAGGTCTTCTTTTTATTTTGAGAGAGATTTTTTTATAGGGCATGTGCACTCACCAGAGAAACAGAGAGAGACAGAGAGACAGAGAGTGAGAAATCACACCCCACCCCACCCCAGGGGGATGGCCACACCGAAATCTCTCTTCTTCGTTCTCCTGTCAAGATTTTGTGCACACAAGTTCATGTGCCTGGAGTGAATTTCAAGCTGTTGGGTCTGGAACTTGAACTGTGTGGGAGTCCAGTGAGTGGCACAACCACTATGCCATCTGCTGGTCCTTTGTCTCTTCTCTTTTTTTCTTGTTGACCTCTGCAAAAGAGAGCACATCTAGGACAATGTCATCATGGATTCTCCTAAAGGCAAATTATTTTGTAAAAGTCAAAAGAGTAAAATAAAATAAAAGTCAAAAGAGTTGATGAGTATGGTTACTCTCAAGTTTACTTATAGTTTCTTTTTTTGTGCTTAACTGATTTTTGTTAGCTCTATTCAGATCCTTTTTTTTTACAACTGAGCTGCTTATCTCTTGACCCAGTTGTCTGTATCATATACAGATAGATGTCTTTGTACTATGAAAACTCTAGATGTAATGCATGTTGTGTCTAGTTTGACATGGCTATTACACACAAGATGAAAGAACCTATCAGTATTGTGTAAATGAAAACTGGAGTTGCATAAGTAGAATCTATAGTGGGCTGTCTTTTAGTTGCTTCATTTATTCTACTTATTGATGAATTGTCATAACTTTCCTCTGAATAAAATATCCAAGAATTAGTCTATGATTTTCTTTACATATTACTTCATATTTGTACAAAGGTATTGCCAAAAGAAAATCTTATGATGATTACTGTTTTTACTATTTAGTTAGATTGAGTTTTTAAAAATAATGATTAGAATTTTTACTACTACTTTATAATAATTGAATTTTTGCTATTGGAAATTTACTAATTTTATTTATTTATTTATAGAGAGATTTTTGTTATAGGGTGCATGCATTTGCCAGAGACACAGAGAGACAGACAGAAAGTGAGAAATCATCCTTCAGAGAGGATAGCAACACCACAATCCTTTCTCCTCCACTCTCCTCCTGGGGTTTTGGGCATGCATGCACACTCATCTGACATGAGCTTTAAGCCGCCGAATCTTGGACTTGAACCGTAGTCAACTATGTGGGAGTCCAGCAATGTAACCATTATGCCATTTGCTGGTCCAAAATTTACTAATACCTAATAATGATTAAAATTTTTACTATGACTAGATTCTTTATGTACACTTTATATAAAAATGGAATAACATTGCTAGGTCTGCTATTAAAAAGGGCTCTAAGATTCTTTTTTTCTTTTTGTTTTTTAAGAGAGGTTTTTGCTATAGGGTGCGTGTGCGCACCGTAGAGACAGAGAGACACAGAAAGCAAGAAGTCACCCTCCTGGGGGGATGACCATGCTGCAATCCATCCTCCTCCATTCATTCGCCTCTCTGGATTTTAGGCACACACACCTAGCATGAGTTTTAAACCACTGGGTCCAGAACTTGAACCGCACGGTTGACTACATGGGAGTCCATCCAGTGATGTAACCATTACACCATCTGCTGGTCCCAAGCCCTAGTAGTCTTTCATCTTTTCAACTCTAAGGATATTCACATCCTGTCTTTCTAGTCATACTTGTAACTGACCTTATCAGTAGCATGACTAAAACATAGAGCTCTTTTCCTCTAAGAAATCAAATTTGAACATTCACTTATTTAATTTTGACCTCCTGACATGATGCCATTTTTTTTTCCATCTAATTTATGTGTGGGGTAAGGTGGCATGGCCAATTTCTTAGGAGATACATCTAGTGGGGAGCTTCCTCACAGAGGGCTGGAGCAAGACAGCCACGGGCAATTGACGCAGCTTTGTTGGCCATTTCCATTGCACACAGTTGTGATGTCCAAGTGACCTAATGTGAGTTGTAACCAGAGAAAGATGTCGGCCGTAGGGAAATCCAAGATAGGGGTAACAAAATATTTCAGCCAGGAAAAGAACATGACGTTGGAAACTCTAGTTAAGAATCAGCTCTAGACAGGCTGGTATTTTATTTCAGTTTTCTTTCTTTTTCTTTCTGTTTTCATAATAGAGTGTATGTACACACACATGAAAGTGAGAGAGAGGAGCTCCTTCTGCCAGATCTCATTACAGTGTGATCCCTTTCCTCAAGTCCACCAGCCCACTGGATCCTATGCACTCATGCATGTGCCCAGCGTGTTTCAAGATGACCAGTGTCATGAGATGCAGTCGCCATGTCAGACCAAATGTTACCTGTTATTGCACACCATATTCAGAAGTACCAAGTTATATCACCCTTATAACTAACTAAGAGAATAGCCAGCATTTTTTCTGGGTTGCTTAAATTTGTCTCAGGGGTTGCTGTGTTTCTGTAAAGGAGTTGTTACAGGTGAAGAGCGGAAGTCCCAAAATACGAACCCAGGTCCTTCTTCATGTTGGTTCAAGAGTGCCACTGCTATGCCACTACCTGGCTGTCTTTACATTTTCCTGTTTGTTTTTTTTTTTCTCTTTTTTTCTATAAGTCGTGTGTGCCTACTAAAGAGAGACAGAGACAAAGAAAAAGAAATCATCCTCCAGGGTGGAATAACCACACTTCAATCTTTTCCCCTTCTTTCTCCTCTTGGGATTTTTTGGGCATGCACACACACATGTTCAGTGTGATTTTCAAGCCACTGGGTCTAGAACTGGGGTTCAGTGCCTTAACCTCTGTGCCAGCTGCTTACCCTTCATGATCTTATATATAACTTCAAAATTACTTTCGTACCATGTTTTCCAAAATTAGTCTGTAGTCTGATTTTACCAGTTAATACCTATGTGAGGTTTGAGAAATAATACTGCTCCTTTATTTTCAACTCATGTCTCATGTGATTACTAGTCCTATAATTATAAAAAGAAATATCAAAGGTACAAATAATAAAGGATAGTATTGTTTTTATTGTTGCAATTAGAATCTTTGGGACCATATTTTTAATGTTTTGTCTTATTTTTGCAGGAAATGCTTGTTTGTATAGACCCTGATACATTAAATTTACTTAAATACTTTAAGATTTGCTAACCAGTACTCAGTCATTCCTTGTCTTTACATAAGACATCATCTTAGATTTTATACTCATTAATGGCGTTCATGATCTTTACAACAGTCATTATATTTTAAAATTTTGAAAACATGTTTTACTCCCTTCTTATTTTTAAATCTTACTGTTGCCACATTTCTTCAGTTTTTGTATTGCAACTTCTTTGGGGTATAATAATCTCCTAAGTGATTCCTGTGTTGTCAATCTTTATTTCTCTTAGTATATCATATCTTGCTGTTTTTTTTTTCTTCCTTTTTTTTTCTTTCATTCTAAAATAATACTATCTGAAACTTAAGCACCCATCTCCCCCTACATATTGTAGTTAAGACTTGTCAACTGTTCATTCAAGGTTCTCTGCAATATATACTTAATCTGCATTTACAGCTTTTTCACAATTCTTCTATGAGCCTTCTGTTCTTCAGACAAACTCTTTGTTCTCCACACAGGTGTTGACCACTTTTACTTCTTGAGCTTTCCACAGACTCATCTATCTGTCTGTAATACCTTCTCTTTGTTGAAAACTGCTCATTTTGGGGGGGGGGCACTGAAAAATGCCATCCTTATGAAAATATTTTTAGCCCTCCCCCAAAAACCAAATGTCATTATGACTCTTTGTCTGAGGCTACCATCTCATTATTCTTCATCTCTCAACTACTCCATGCTGTGTAAGATGAAAGCAATTGTATAAAATACAGGTACCTTTTTCTTGAGCTTAGCTTGATCATGGTGTATCTGTTTCTGTCCTTTTGCAAACCATATTTGAATCAACCTCAGTCTCAGCCCTGTGATGAGAATGTGGTTGGTGACAGTAATGTAATTTCATCTTATATTTTATGTCCTGGCATGTTACACATAGAAGAAGGAAAAGTGGCTCCCAACCAGCTTTACTCTATTGAAAATATGGGGGACCATTTTAGCTCTATTTTTTTTCTTGATAAGATGCAAGAATATGTGCTGAGAGAATTATTTCAGGCACTTTTATTTATATCCATGTTAAAATATAGTTGAATGAAAGTACCTTCTATTTTCAAACTAAAATTTTATAGAAAAAGTAAATTTACTTACTACTAGGAAGATGTCTTGCCTGCTCTTGTGGTTGGTTAGCCTTCAGAGGGAGATTTTTGTTTGTAGTGTGTGTATTCCTATTATAAAGTGTTAGGCTCTGTATTATATCTTTTTTGTATTTTAACACATCAAATGACCTCTTGATACTTTAATGTTGTCACCCATTTATTCTTTATTGTTTTTTAAGTGACAAAAAAAATGCAAAAGCCCCACCTTGTATTAATATAATTTTACGATTAAATTTTTACATTCACAAAAATCTAAAAATTCAGTTATAGTTCCCTGAAGAATTCTTATTCAGTCACATTGCATAAACTGATATTAAGGCTGAAATGTATCATCATTACAATAATGCAAAATACTCATACATCATGAGGGAAAAGTTATAGTTGCTGAGAGAACCATAATTTCTGGATTTTTCTGACTTTCTTTTTACACATAAAATTTCAACCATAGTGTTAATATAATTTTTTTTCATTGACTCTGAAGTAATACGTTTGTTGCTCTGCTTATCTTTAAAAGAAGTTTTCATTGGCCCCATTTTTTTCTTACATGTATCTATAAACCTGTGCTAATTGAAATCTGATATTCCTACAAAGAGAGCTACCTGAGGAATATTTCTACATAAAAATATTTTGTAGCTTCATGTATTCACTCTGCCTTTCATCTCTCTCTCTCTCTCACACACACACACACACACACACACACACACACCGCCTCACATGCTTATGTTACATTTTGGCACATTATAGAAGCAGGTAGCATATCCACTACCTGCTGTTGAAAGTGTTGACGATACTGAATTATTTATTCTATCTTCTACACTATCCAAAATCATTTTGGGTACTTTGACACATTTTGGTCTCTTCCATATGGATACTTCATGGTGGCAGAGTTGCCAGATGCTCGGGTTTTGTGACAGTCTTAGTTTTTCAAGGACTGTTGGAATATTCTTGGGAGAATCTCGCCTTGTTACTGATTCCTATGGAGTGGTAAAATGCTAACATTTCTTTGAAAGTGATTTTCAAGACAAGGAGTTATTACAAAAAAGTTACCAGAATGTCCCAGTTGAGTGTACTTAATATTGGGGTCTTGGTAATAGAGCAGTTTATTATGACATTCACTTGCAATGATTTGGCATCACCCTAATAATGAATTATAAAATTATATATATATTTAAACAAATTTGGGAATATTTCAACAATTGAAGCATCAAATGTTGACTCTCATATAACTTCACCCATTTATCTTATGTTTTATTAACAAAATGCAAAGATGAAGAACAGGTATTGGGGCCAGTAGGTGGTATAGTGGTTAAGGGACTTGACTCTCACACGGTTGACTGTGGTTCAAGTCCTGGATCCAATGGCTTGAAATTCAAGCTGTGTGTATGTATGTTCATGCCCAAAATCCTGAGAGGAGAATGGAGGAGAAGAGATAGCAGTGTGGCCATGACACCCGGAGGGCGTGATCTCTCACTTTCTCTCTTTATATTTCTCTCTGTGTCTCTTGTGAATGCATGCACGTGATAGCAAAAATCTCTCTCTAAATAAAAGAACAGGATATGAACTTTAGTTTCTTTTTATTCTTTATCAATCACACAGTCTTAAATATAACATGTATCTTCTAGAAGTTCATGGAAAATGCATATTATGAAAAAACTGTGCATGGATACTGATATTTTTTGCACCCCAGTAAACTAGTATTTTAATTTCACTTTTCACAAACTTATTGAAGTTTCTTCATGCATGTGGGTGTCTGTGCATGCACATGTGTATAATATATATGCCATACCATCAGATATTTGCAAAGGTATTTAATTTTATTCATCATTATTATTATTAATTGGCTACAGGGCACCTACATTCATCAGAGAGAGAGAGGAGAGAAAGTGAGAAAGCAAGTCACCAGATCTGGGACTCAAACAGTTGTGGACCATGTGGGGAGTCCAGCACCTTATCCATCATGTCACCTGCTGGCCGAGATATTTACTGTACATTTACAATACATATGTAAATGCTAAATAATCGCTTAACTAAATATAATGTCATATTAATAGTCCAAGGATGTTTGCTTTTACTTTTCTGTATGAATAGAAACTCCTGATCTTCTCTTTCAGTCACTGCCTTCAATACATAATCGGAAATTCTGCTTAGTTTTTAAAGTCAATCTCAAGTGTTTTCTTCTTTAATGCTTTCTTTGGCTTTCTTAAGCAATGTCTGAGGTTCTTTCCTTGCTTCTGTCATGGCATTCTGCATATTTCTTGGCATTTCCAGACCATGATTATGTACAAGTAAAGGGAAAAAAGAAAGGACAGGACTGACTCAGAAGGGAAGCCTCCATGCTATAGCCTGTGTAAATGTCTAATGACAGAGAAAGGCTCCTGACTGCCATCATCTGATCTATGGCAGGCAACCCTCAAATGTATGATCTTCAGTTGTAGGCAGTGGGAAACTCAGATAACATGGAGAACTGGAAGAACATGTATCATGAGCTTCTAATGTTTATTTATACCACGTTCAAGAACTTTTGTTAACATTGTTTGGTGAAAAGGGGTTAAACATGATCAAAGAGTGTTTTCATAACTGGTTTTTTCCTTGAGTAATAGACTTCTTCTGCATGTAAGTGGAGACTATTTTCATCCAAAATTCTAACTTGATGTTATTTCTGTTGTTGGAATTATGATGACAGGTTTATAGGCAGCAACTCTAACTTTCTGTTACTAACTGGATACTGGTTCTGGCTTTGCCTTTCATCAGTTAACCTAGGATAGATGAGCTCATTTTGTGCTCTTTAGTCCCTTGTTAAGGAAATGTGGCCTAGGACATTTTAGGTTCTTCTTTCTGTACTATTTGGTGAGTCTTGCATTGCAGTGTAGTGTGGTAGGTGAGACCAAGAGAAACATATCTGAGAAAGTTACCTCATGAGGTAAATTGTGTTGAATAACTCCAGTACTTCATTTAGATAATCTCAATAAGATTTATTTTATAGCATTTTGTACTTTTCATTGGTTCCCTCCAACCCTCACCTTGTGTATGTATGTATTTTCTGTAAACAGAAGGGCAGTTATTTGAATTGTAATCAGTGGATTTTATTTTTTTAGGAAAAAAGCAAAGTTTTAATTTATATAATTTTACATATCTGCTCTACATGTTTCTCTCTTTTATACATTATCCTGTTTCTTCCCATTAAAGTAAATATTTTTTGATGAGAAAACATTCACTGACCTTTTCTTTTGTATCTCATAATTTTTGTAGCATGATAATTTCTCTAAAATGGATTTTAACTTCTTTCAGGGTAAATATAGAGTGTTCTTGCTCCCTAGCCTGCCTTGGTGCTTATTAAGTGTTACTGGGTAGATAATTTTTAGTTTTCATTCTAGTGTTTCCCCTTTATGGTATAGACTGGATAATTAAAATTAAAATTAGAATGTTCACATATAGCATTTAGCAAATTAGTGTTTATAAAAAGTCTTATCTTTAAAATAGGACAAAAAAACCTGGGCACAATCCTAGGACAAATACCTTTGAACCCTTTGCTGTTGCAGATGTACCACATTATTAAATATTGTACTCTCAAACATTTCTTGAGTGGCCACTATCTACAGTACACCTCACTGGCTTTGACTTCTGTAATTAATTATCTAGTGATACTCCTATAATTAATGTATAAGTTAGCAAAACATTGGGGTTACTAAATTATTTGTGGGGATATATTTCCCAAATGGCATATTAAACGCCAAACTCAGGGAAGATTTCAGAGAACTGTCTTGAAATTGCCAAAACAAACATTGGAGGAATAATCAAAACACAGGAATAATCTCTGTGAGAAACATAACCAAAAAATGTCACAAATCAAAGGATAAAGCAACTTGTTACAGTAAAGTGTTCTGGAAAGCAAATTTACAACAAATGCTCTCATGCACCAAAAAATTTAGATGTTATGACTGATTATAGAAAGACTGCATATTTAGGAAACATTTTATTTTGTACTTGATAGCGTTAGCAGGAGATGTGACTCAGTACCATATCTGTTTTTTTGTTAGCTTATTTCTTCTTTGGGCCCAAATTATCTTCCTTTCTCAGTAGTCAAGTATAACTCAGTTGATATGTCAGAAGGAAGATATTCTTCTTATTATTAATAATATATTTTAATTATTATGTGCTATAATATTAATCCTTAAAGATGATAGTGTCCAAAAGCCACTTTGTTGTTGTGTATGTTTTGTTTCACAGGCTTGTGTCTTGATTGAGCTTTCTGAAGCCATTTGAGGGATCGTGCTGTGGCTTAACTGGGCATTGTGTCCTTAGATTTGTGTAACCTCAGCACTGATGGGGTTGGACTGGAGTGATGGTGAGACTTAGAGCCATTACCTTGGGGCTTTAGATTTCCAACTTTATAGTATTTAGAAAGGAACTCTAGAGATTCATGAGTGGCATGAACTAAAGGGCAAAGAACTTTCCAACATGAAATGATATTCTGCTGTTGAAGAATAGTCTTCTACAATAGATTAATCATGAGATGAATTATAAATATTTCACATACTAATTATATTAGTTTATGAAGATAAAACACCATATGAAGTGTTCCCAGCACACTCAGCAAGTTAGATGCTCTTTGCATGTTAATTGACTTAGTTCTTCAAGGCTGACGATCATGAATCCCTGAAGATGACAGAAATTATTATTATGATATTGTACATTCCTGATCTTGGTACCAGGTTGACACTTACCTTTCCCCATGAGTTCCTTTTCTTTGGATCGTATCTTGAGTACTTGATATATTAGGATGGTGAACCAGAGAACAGGGCCTGCAATATTATTAGTGGCTCTATGGAAAAGTAATGGGTACAAAGAAAATGAAAACAAATAATACTTTCTAAAATTATGCTGGATGCCAAATAGAATGGAGCATGGATGCTTCCCAACTTGCTTTTTAACAGTTGGAGCGAACATCATATTGAACACTATACTATAAGCAGAGAATCAACCAGTTTAATTTTTTAGTGTCATTAAAGGAGTGAGTGTCTTTGAATGAATGAATGTCTTATTCATTTATGTACTTATTTCAAATACTTTTTAAGCACCAGTGCAGGATAGGGAACAAGAAGGATATAAGGCTTATACTTACCCTGAAAGAAGTTAAAAATCCATGTTAGGGAAATTATTATGTTATGAAACTGAGATACAAAAGAAAAGAACAGAAAATGTTTTCTCCTCAAGAAATATATACTTTAGGGGACCAGCAGTTAGCGTAATGGCTGTGTCGCTGGACTCCCCGGTGGTCGGCCCAAACCCGGTGGCTTAAAACTCCGGGCATGTGTGCATGCGAGGAGAATGGAGGAGAAGGGATTGTGGCATGGCCATCCTTGCTGCCGGGTCATTTCTTGCTTTCTGTTTCTCTGTCTCTCTCTGTCTGGTGAGTTCACGCACTCTATAGCAAAAAAAAAAAAAAATCCTCTAAAAAAAAAAAGAAATATATACTTTAGGGACCAGTAATTAGCGTAATGGCTATGTCGCTCGACTCCCACATAGTCGACCGCAGCTTGAGTCCCGAACCCCAAGGCTTAAACTCACGCCGGGTGCGTGTGCATGCGTGCCCAAGATCCTGAGAGGAGAATGGAGGAGAAGGGATTGCGGTGTGACTATCCCCCCTGGGGGGCAATTTCTCGCTTTCTGTCTCTATGTCTCTCTCTGTCTGTCTGGCAAGCGCACGCATCCTATAGCAGAAACCTCCCAAAAGAAAAATGAAATATATACTTTAATGAGAAGAAACGGGATAAGGTACAAAGTAGTAGAGAAACATGTAGAACAGATATGTAAAATTATATAACAAATCAGAACCCATGTTTTAAAGACATATTTGGTTACCAGGCCCTTCAGTTTAAACAAATCTCCAATTTATTTTCTTTCTTTGGCTATTATCTATTATTTTCTGTTACCTACTAGGTATTCTATTTATAGACAACAGTTGTGAAGCCTGTCTCATTTCTTCTCTAGTCCAAATGCTGATCTGTTTTCTTCTTTTGTGTCGGGGTAGGGTACCACCACCTATCTCATTATACAAGCTAGAAACCTTTGAGCCACCTCTAGCCTCTCCCTTTCAATAACCACGCCAGATATTTCTATTTCTTTCATTACTTTAACGTCAGTGAGCGCTCTCTGTCCCACTGCCCTGACCACTTCTTATTTCCCGACTCCTTCATGATGTTGCCCAGGAAGCGGCCTGGAGCACATCTCCTTAGGAGAGCCTTCACTGATAGGTGTTAGGTCTCTGACCAGGGCTGTCTGATCCCTCAGTTAATATATGAAGAATGAAAGGTTGAGATGAAGGTATTCAGGTTAGTCTTGCTCTTTTTAATTCTAGTTATATCCCCGTCTTTCTCAAATATACACTATGATAAGAAGTACAATTCTCATCAAAATTCTGAGTCACATTTCGATCTCATATAATTCAGAGTCAGTGTGGAATAAGTGAAAAAGTAGAGGCTTTAGGTCCAGATCAACTTGGATTTGAAACTCATTTCTTCTCACTGATGCTGCTGTAGCATTTAGCCAAACTCCTCGTGCTTTACTTTCTTAATCAGTAAAATGAGGATACTAAGACATATCTCTTTGGCTGGTAGTCATGAGGATCAAATGATAGTATGTATGTAAGGACCTTATATATTCCATAGTCCCCTATCTTTCTTTAGGGTGTTAGTACTGATGTTAGACTATTACAGTGATTTAAGGATTTCCTTAACAAAAATTGATGATGAAGAGTCATGATTTCTTGGGATCAGCAGTTAGCGTAATGTCTACGTTGCTGGACTCCCATGTAGTCAACCGCAGTTTGCGTCCTGGACCTGGTGGCTAAAAACTCATGCCGGGCACGTATGTGTGCGTGCCCAAGATCCTGAGAGGAGAATGGAGGAGAAGGGATTGCTGCATGACCATCCCCCCTGGGGGGTGATTTCTCACTTTCTCTCTGTCTCTCTCTGTCTGGCGAGCGCACATGCCCTATAGCAAAAACCTCTCCAAAAAAAAAAAAAAGAAGGAAAAAAGTTATGATTTCTTTAAAAAATATTATTTTTTTATGATTGATATTACTATTTTTAAGTTTGCTATAGGGCACATGTGCTTCTCAGATAGAGGCAGAGAGAGAAAGGGGAGGTGAGAAAGCAAGCCACTGGGTCCAGGACTTAAACCATGGTTGGCCAAGTGGGAAACAATGCCCTATTGCTCCCTGCTGGCCCCAAAGCCATGATTTTAAAAGAACTAATTTTACCTCGTGTGTATTTGGATATGTTTAGAGCAATTTCCCTTATTTTGAGAGGGGTAGTGATTGATAGTGGTACTTTGATTTTTCAACATCTCACTTTGTATTAAAGTTCTCGACTAATGAACATTCACTGTAAGAAGAAATGGAGAAGTCTTAGTATCATAATAAACCTGCAATAGGTCACCACATTGCTAATAGATAAAATACGAGCTTCTTATCCAGCCTTGGGTATCTCCAGGTCTGAAAAAAGATCACTTTTCCAGTTTTTTTTTAACTGATTACTTACTTCTTTTGAAACTGTTAACTTTAGCTAGCTGTCCCTGTCCTCTGACTTATTCAAATAGCACCCATCCTTCCAGATCCTGGCTCCCCCTGCAACATCCAGTGATCTTGAGACGTCCTGGCTTCTCATTGCTCTTAGTTTTCTTTTCTTTTTCTGAAACTCCATCCACAATTACTGTCTCTGCTTTATTTCACTGTCAGTACAGGACAGAGGTGTTACTTATTTTTTTGTTTTGTTGTTTAATGTTTCCTGCACTTATTGCTTGCTTCACCAACTATATTGTCAGCTCTTTAAGAACAGGGATGACATCTTGTACTTCTTAAATTATCAAGTCAAAAGACTTCACAATATTCTGATTTGTTGACTTCTTGATAGATTGTGTAAAACATTGCTAGATCTATAAATGTTGAGTGCTTTATAGTACCTTGGGTCTTATGAGAATATTCTTAGTACTGGAATCTGGTCCTAAGTGAAATGAATATACACATAAAAAAGATAAAATTTTTGCATTAAATATTTCAAAAGTCTGTAAAAAATAGAATTATGATTTTTCAATAATAGGCCCACTTTCTCTTCTTTCTTGTTACTTTCATCACATGTCTTTTATTGAGTAGGTACTGTGCTAGATATCAAGAGTTAACAGACTTGAGAGGTTACTGGAATAATTTAATAGACACCTGAGTTTAAGTGGCACCTTTGGCTAAAGACTCGGAATAAGTATTATATAATTTGCCTCCTTAAGTATCCACAAGACAAGTCAAGGGACTGGCAACTGCAGCGTGGATTGATGATAAAAATCAGCCTTATGTTGGAGATACTGCTCTGTAGAACGTCAGACCTATAGCCTTGATGTCTTGCCTTCTTAGCAAGTGTTCTTCTCACCATGCTCTTGTATGTACTGTTCTCTTGACCACTGCACCAAGCACAGGAAAAGAAAATTACATAGTAGGAAAAAGCAAAACTTGTACATTAATTGATTCCACACCATGGATAGCTTTTGGGAAATAGGATATTTTATATAATAGCCTGTAAATTGGCCCATCCTAAGAACCTAGGAAATTAAAAGACTACATTTTCTTTTCCTTTAGATAAGACTCCCATCTTGTATTTTTAATTATGTTAGCAAAAAAAACCCACATTATTGATGATTAATGAATATTAGAACTGTTATAAGTTTTAAGAATTAAAATTTAAGTTTTTAGAATTAAAAATTATGTCAAAGTCAAAGACTTTTGAAATGTTTGGGAATAATTATCATTTATGCATGTGTATATCACAGAGCTGCTATCATACTGAAACACTATCAAATTGCTTTAGAAATGATAAAGAGAAGAAAGCAATAGCATGTCTCCCTTAAGTTCTCGTACCTACTTTCATTACCAGTTCCTGACAACGCTATCAGCACTCCCAGTCTGGCCACTGGCATCTCCCTCAGCACGAGCACCTTATTCCAGGCCACTGCCATTTCTGTTCTCCTCTCCTACTGTCCCCCCTTCTTCCAACCAAGACTCCTTACAGTCTGTGTTTTACATGGCAGAGTAACCTCTTCTGTTACCGCTAAGTAATTTAGAAAGTTTCATGAAGTATCTTTATAGAAGTAATAAAAATATTAGAGATTATGCAAAGAAAATTTTAAAACTTTATAATAGAGATATGAATTTAACAGTGATGCTCTGGTTGAAGATACTATGACACAACATATCAGAGATATGTTAAAAAGCATATGTCTCAGAAATCATTTTTAACATGACAAAATAACATAATATTAATAGGGAAAAGCAGATAGGCCCAGCCATAGTGGTGCAGGTGGTAGGAGTGCTGCTACGTGATTTCAGAGGCTATATGAGAAGGCTGCAATTTCGCATCCCAGGACATTCGGAACATGCTGGGCATGGCCCGTGATCCTCGCTGACTGTAGGGATGGGGAGTGAAGCCCTACACTGTGAAGACCCGGTCCAAAGTATGCCCCTCCCCCTCTTTCCTCACCACCTGTCTCAGGAAATAGATAAACTTTAAAAAAAAATAAAAAGACAACAAAGTGTAATAATTTTTTAAAAAGCAAAACCTAAAATGATGAAGTATTATTTAACTATTACAATAGTGGAAATAATAAAAGTGAATACACCTGCTGTGCCTATAATTTTGTCATTTTCCTAATTAAAATCCTTCAATCTCCTCTGATAGGTCTTACCATAATATCCAAAATTATTTTTATGTCATGAAAAAGTCCATTTACTTCTTCAACCTCATCTCTCATTGAAAAAAGTATTCTAGTCACCTTGATCTTCAGGTTTTCAACCAGCCGATGTTCTTTTTTCCTCAGCTATTTTTTCTTTAATTTCATGTCCAGCATTTAGCCTAATACTGTGCAAATAATAAATATGCAATATACTTGCCAGATAAATAGTGGCTGTCTGATTGCAGTGATTATGGGTGATATTGATGTCATTCATATGTTTTTTTTTGTACTCAAGGCATATTCTGTAATGAACATATATTTTCTAATTATCAGAAGAGAAAAATATTGTACTATTCTGGAATTGGAGAGCCTGGTAGGTGAAATTTACTTGGATGAACCTAGAGATTAGGTTATCACAACCAGGTCAAGGGCCTGTTCAAGAAAACCAGTTCTACATGGCGGATAGCCTATGAGGAAATCTAGGCCATCCAGATCTAAGCTCTGCTGTGTGGTATCCACTAGCCACATGTGGCTAAAGGATTTAAATTCACATTCAAATTAATCAAATCAGCAGATGGTGTGGTCGTTAAGGTGCTGGAATTCCTATATGTCTGACCATGGTTTGATCCCGGACCTGGCGGCTTGCTTTTTCACCACCACCACCCCCTACCCTGCCCTCTGCCTGTCTTTTCCTGGCAAAACTCATGTGAAAAACTAAGAATAATAAATAAATAAATAAATAATTCTCTTAAAAATAAATTAATCAAATCAGATTAAATAAAAAAATTTAATTCCTCTGTTGCAGTAGCTACTTTGCAAGTGCTCGTTAGCCACATGTGACCAGTCATATGTGCACAGTACAGATAGAGAACAGTTCTATTACCACGGAAAATGCAGCAGCATTCGGAAGTGCAGTTGGAGAGATCAGGAACAGGAGTAGGTATTGGGGAACAGGATAACCCAAGAGAGGAAACAGAAGCTCAAGGACTTTTGGAATGAGGCTGAGCAACATGAATCTAGACCTGGAACTTAGGTATTAAGCAAAGTGACATGGCTGATGGAATGAAATTTACTCTTTTATCAAAGGCCTACTGAAACCATGCAAAAATCACATTAAGTACAAATAACACAGACCAAACTAGTATCTACACTATGTCAGATTATGTACTGTATCCTGTTTTGTGCTAAATGGCAGGAGGGAGGGGGCCTACTGCAAAGATTTCATGGGGCAAGCATGAGATAACCTAGCCATGAAAGATTATTACTGGATTGGAAGAGCTGTGGCTGGGATACCAATTGCCTGCCCTCTGTTTCTCACTCAACTCCCATTCTATATCATTTACAATATAAAAATATTCATGAGAAAAATGGTTGCGCTTCTGCTAATGATGCTGAGTTATATAGCAATATCTCTTTTTACATATTAGGAAAATAGGGTAAAAGGCAAACAACTGGTTTATTCAAAGCAAGTCTCCCAAAAGAATAAAATGTCTAATCTTGAATTTCATTGTGTTAAATCATTTCGGATTCTTTAAGCAAATATAGCCCAGATTGTAGACACAATGTGCACTGGAAGCAGTTGAAACATGGGCATGGATGCTTTTCCAAATCCATGGAATGGTGTGAGGGTGCTCACAGCACAGAGCCATTTTGGTTAGATGATTATAGTAGCTGCTGCCTTGTTCTTTTGGTGAGATGGTAAGCTAATGATGTAGCCGTTAATTTGAATTTAGCAGACATTTTAAATATAGGTTTCTCTTACAGAGACAAAAGTTGCAATTTAAAGCTCTTCGGTGGTCTAAAAACAGCTTAATTCTCTAGTAGCATGGTAATAAGTACTAATCCAGCTTATACCGTGATTGTAGTATGTCATGTTTGTGAAAGATTGCCCAACTGCTTTCTCTGGGTTTTATGTTAATTTAAAAATATTAAACATAAAACCTTATAACATCTTCACGCTGAGATAAACTGTTCAATTTAACTTGTGCTCAAGCAGCAGCTGTCAGGAATTATCTTGTTCCTAGTGGTTTTTGCTATCACCTTGTGCTCTTTCCTGCCAGAGACACACGGTGGGATGATAAAGCACACCTTGGTAGGATTTATTGCTTAAATAATACCTGAGGCAGGGTGAACATTGGTAGCCTAGGGATTAGCTGCTGGTTGAGCAATGTCATTCATTGTATTATGATCAACTTTTAAAAATAGATGGTAGGGGAGCCAAGTTAAAAAAAAAAATTCCTGTGAGTCACATCTTTCCTTTTGTAGTTATATCTATCACTTCTTTTTGGTTTTTTTTGAGATAGATATTTGAGGAATTGCTTATTACCCCATTTAACTACTATTGTACAAGTGAAAAAACAAAAAGAGATCCCTTCCTAATGTTGGAGGTTAGTTCCACCATTCAGAAGTGGTGACAGATATTTCAAGATGAATTATAAAAATGCAATACATTTCCTTATTTATTTATTTTGAGAGTTTTTTGCTATAGGACTTGTGTGCTCGCCAGAAAAGAGAGAGAGAAAGCGAGAAATCACCCCCCAGGGAGCATGGCCACACCACAATCCCTTCTCGTCCATTCTCCTCTCGGGATCTTGGGCATGCGCACACACGCTCCCAGCGTGAGTTTAAGCCACCAGTCTGGGACTCGAATCCCTATTGACTACGTGGGAGTCTAGCAACATAGCCATTACGCCAACTACTGGTCCCTCCTTTTAATGATTAAAAAACTCAAAAAAAGTGTTAGAATGGGTAGTCCTGAATGGTTACTATTATACAAATCATTGTCAATTCTCTTCTGAACATACTGCATTCAGTATGCTGGAGATTTTAGCTTAGGTTTGAATTGTTTGATTATGACTCAAATGTTAGGGAGGTCATGAGCAGGGTCTTATGGTAAAAGCAGAGCAAAGAGTATGCCTTGGTTAAGTGTTTGCTACAGATTGTCCCATCTGAGGATAATCCTTGTGTAGGAGATCAACAGTTGGATCACAGCAAAAATGAAAAAATAAAGGGTCTATTGTTCATGGAATGCAGAATATTTTTTTCCTTGAAGTTACTGCCACTTAACATGTGTTTCCCAAAATTCATAGGTTTATAAACATAACTTACCAAAAATTGATAATAAATTGCTATATACTTACTCATTTAGATTAATTGTTAATGTTTTTGCACATTTGTTATTTCTCTATGTAAATATATCCATATGAATATTTATTGTTAGTAGCATTTTGACTGAACCATTTAAGAATTAGTTGCAGACATCATGACATTTTACATGTAAATAATTTGACATGAATCTCTAAAGAACAAGAATATGCTCCTACGAAACTGCAATAAAACAATTATACTTAAGAAATTCAAGATTGAAAAAATTTATAATCTTATTTTCAGCCCATATTCAAAATTCCTCCATTTGCCTAATAATATCCTTTATAAAAGCTGTTTTTCCCCTTTCATTATCTAGTCAAGGATAATACACTGGGTTTTGTTCAGAAGCTTCTGTATTTTTTAAATTTACATTTAATCACTGTACAACTTTACAGTGTAGAAAATGAGTTTTCCCATCATTAATATAGTGTATATTACCCCAGTTAAAGTACTGCCATATACATTATCATCACCAGATAAGTTTTCATTTTTGAGTTTGTTAAATTTTCTCTACCACCAAGTCCCTGTTATCCATGATGTTGCTGGAAGAAGTGGGTATTCATCTGCTTTTTAAAATTTATTTATTTTACTTATTTTTTTGGGGGGGGGCATGTCAGAGAGAGACAAAAAAAATGAAAAAGCATGCCGTAGGAGGGATGAACATGCTGCAGTTCCTTCTCCTCTAGTCTCCTCTTGGGGTTTTGGGCATGCAAGCACACATGCCCAGCATGATTTTTCAAGCCATTGCGTTTGGGACTGGAACCACCATTGACCATGTGGAAGTTCAGCTTTTTGTATTCTACACCACCTGCTGGCCCCATTTTTTTTTTATATCTAGATTTTTTTTTTTTCTTTTATGACATTGACATTTTGGAGATATAGTTACTTTGCAGAGTATTTCCTCATGACTAGTTTTACAGAAAGCATTTTTGTCAGGAAGACTACATTGGTGATTTGTATCTTTCTCAGTACATCACATTTGGAAATATATGATATTACTTTGTCACATTATTAGTTATATTATATTTGATCACTTGGTTAAATTGGTGTACACCTGATTTCTCCATTATAAACGTAGTGTTTCTTCTTTGTAATTAATAAGTTATGTGGGGGTTGCATTTAATGCATATTTCTGCCTTGTGAGTGAAAAATATTGTACTTGCTTAGGACTTTATGATTAGACTTTGCTTGCAATAGTGTGTACTGTCAGTGGGATGGGGAAAATAGGATAGGAACGATTACTCAATAACTAGACCCACATGCTATCATCTATTCTTTTATGGAGAATATTGATAAAATAATTTTTTTTTCTCCTGAGGAACAGATATTTAGGTAAGAAAATTCCTATTTCAGGATTTTCTCTTTTTTGTTTTGACGTTTATCTTATTTATACTAGAGAGCATGCAAATAAGAGAGAAAGAGAGAAAAGCACCCTTGTCAGAGTCTTGCTGTGATTCTCATTTTTAGCCCTCTACTTCACCAGTACTTTGGGCATGTATGCATATCCAGGCGTTATTTTCAAGCTAACCAGGGATCCAAACCCTCAGTTGTGGCCTGTAGCAGTGCAATTCAGTTTGCTACTGACTAAACCAGCAAATAGTCCCGAATTTTATTTTCAATTTAATTTTTAGGAAAGTTCATACTTAGTAGTGGTGGTGGCAATAGCTTTGGACAAATATAGGGCATTATTTGACCATTCTTTTTTTTATTTATTTAAATGAGCATAGATAATTTAAAAAATAAATGTAACCCATTGGTTTTTGTTTTTGTTTTTGTTTTTGTAAAGATAAACAAAAATATTATTACTATGGCAATGTGGGTTTAAAGAGTGATCACTGGCTTTTGTTCTTTGTGCCTTTTTAGCCCATGAAGAAGGCACTTGAATTCCTGTTTATGATATATGCACTTATTGTGTAATCATTCTTTTTCTGTGAAAGGCTAGTACTGCAGATCATATAAACACCTGAAGTTAGCCATTTGGCTTGTCTGTAAGGGAGGATTGATAGTAGTTGTAATCATGGTAATAATAAGGATGGTATTTTATATTTATTACATACAGAAAAATAATTTGCAATATAAGTGGTCTACAACTAATTTATATCTGTGTTATAATGAAAAGTATTTTGGTTTCTTGGAAGACCAGCAGTCTCTGTTTTGCTACTCCTTTCTACCAGTATGATCCTAGGAAAAACTCTTAACCTTCTCTAATATCATTTTATGAATGGGAATGAAAGCCGTAACAGTCACATGATGCTATACTGTATTATACTGGTGACATTCTGTGAAAATTGTGCCATCTAAGTTTTTTAAACTGCTCAGGCATTGTGCTTTGACCCCCATTTGTGCCTGTATGTGGTTGGCATCTCATTAGAGAAACATTTCCAGGTTGTCCTGACAATTATTACTCCTTTCTGTTTGTTCCCTTAATACTTTGTGTATGTCTCTATTACAGCAACATTCATGCTGGTAGGTTGTGTAGTTCATGTTTTCTATTCTTCCTGGTTTGAGTTTGGCACATAGTAGTCATTTAGTAAATGTGGAATGAGAGATTAAATAGACACACTTTTCTTTTGAAAACATAGATAGCTATGCTTTTCAGTTTCCATTTTTTTCCCTCCAAGAATAGGAATTAGGCTTTCACCTGTTTTTTATATTTGTGTCTTATGTAAGGAATTTTATAGATTGTACCTCTTGTGCCATTAGCAGTCCAGTAATGGAAAAAAGATATTTTTAAAATACAAATATTGTAGTATACTTTAAAATGGGCATGGGGGAGGGAGTTGAGAGAACATGCCAAGAGAAAAAGACCACACTAGATGAGTCTGTTGCGTAAATCAAAAGGGTTTATGTCATAACACGAACATGTGCCATTCTTGCTCGTATATTGGATTTCAGTAGTTGGTTGCATAAAGAAGTAAAGTGTAATGAAACTGGCAAGGAAAGTATTCCCCAGTCAGCCTTATCTTTGTTCCATTTGTCCTTCAGATAGAGCTTTTCTTGCCTTTTTCAATAAAATCCATCCAGTTTTTTTCTTTTTCTTTCTCTTTTTTTTGCATCTCAGTAACTGAGCTGAGAAGACCAATGAGATGCGGGTCTTTTATAGTTCTTAGCAGCTGCTTTTTAAGAGATCAAAACTTAGAATGCTGCTACATGGTATTAAGGCTCAACTATTGATGTGTCCCTGTAGGGGATATGTTTTTCATGGGATGGGAAGAGGAAAGAGGAGAGAAGGGCAAAGGATGACCTCTTTAAGCATGCTTGGGACAGTAAACCCTAATTTCCTTGTTTCTTAGGATCCTCTTTGCAAGCTCAGTGCTTAACCTGACCGAACTGGCTGCCCTTCGGCCTGACCTTGGGAAACTGAAAAAGATTCTGTACTTCCACGAGAACCAATTGGTATATCCTGTCAAGAAATGTCAGGAGAGGGATTTTCAATATGGATACAACCAAATTCTTTCATGGTAGGTATAGATTGCATCATTATATTTGATCCTTGGCCACTTCTTTTCTTGATAGATAGTTAGCTTTTAAATCTGTAGCTTTATTGTATACTTATTTTAAAAACACCTTAAGGTAGGCACAAATGTTTAAACATACCTTCCATGATAGTAATTACTTGTGCTTCTGCAGTATATATCAAAGCTAATCTTTTTATAAAATACATGTATGTAATAATCTAGTTATATTTTGAACTAATTATCTAGCTGTATTTTTGACAACATTCAGGATAGAATCAAAGGATTGACAGGGACTTTCACTCCTTGATTTCATGATACATTGTTTAAGGCATTCTTTTAGAAAGAGCACTTAGTAAACTCTTGTTTATCAATAATTCTCACTATCTTCAGCTAAAATCAAAATAGAAATTTTAAAAATTTAAGCATCATGATGAAGCAAGAGGTTTTACACCTCCACCCCCTTTTGATTAAAAAATTGATAAAACTATGGAAAATGAATCTCTTTGTGGTGTTCTAACCACCCCCCCCCATTGAGTCTTCTGAAATGGCACAGCCTTAAAATACCATGACATTTCAAAGGTGATGATACTTCTCTATTGTTACTTCAACAAAGTATATCTCCTGAAGCTTAGTTAATGAAAGAAGTTAATAACAACTTTGAAAAGACTTTGCTATTGAATCCTATCCAAATGAATGTAACAGTCAAGTGGAATTTGTTTGATGGTGATTTGGTGCATTTTATTCACCTTTTATTAGCAGCTATTAGCAATTGGGATGGATGACTGGTTTAAACAGACCCTCAACTCTTGCAAGCATGTTCTATAGTTCAGTTGACATAAAAATACAACTATATGGTAATAATTTGGTGTTTTGAGCATTTTGTAAATGTTTTCCTACAATCATTTTTACAAGCTGCTTCAATTCTGAAGTAGCAGTGCTATCAAAATAGAGTGGAACTGCTTCACGTCAAATGTCTCATAAAAAGCAACTGTTTTAAAATTTCATAATAAAATTAAAATATTTTATATTGAAACAGAGAAGGGAACTATGTTTTGAAAACAAAAATAAAACCACTTTGTGTTTTATCAATATGGAAAACATTTGTAATATTCTTTTGATTTCTTGAATTAGCATCATTCTTTTCCTCAGATAGTGTGTTATTACCCCCTGGGAAATCACTGGAAAAAATTAAGTCTATTTTTCCCTTTATGAGTGGCTTTAAAGTTAATGGAAGTTATACACGCTCATATCAGAGAGGAAATGCACCAGGAAGGATATTTCTGTAAACTATCTTGGATCTTTAATTTACCATACACTGATTTTTAAGAAAGTAAATAGTTGGGCTGCGTGCCCTTTGAGGGCAGATACCCTAAAAACTGTTAGCTTACTGCCCCTCCTCTCTCTCATAAAGGATTGTTTTTGCACATAGAGAATGAGACTGTAAAAGCTTTTGTATGATTTTTTGGCATTGCCCTTTTGGAGAGGGTAAACTAATAGACAAAGCTTGGAGAGAAAAAAGTAGACCTCATCAATAGGTTTCATAATAGAAAAAAAAAAAAAAGGTTCACAGTTATCCAGAGGAAAAATAAGAGTGTCAAAAAGCAATCCTGTTCAGATTCTCTTTGAAAAGTATGACTCTTGCTTTCTCAAATGTTTCTTTAGTTTTCTTGCTGACTTCTGCTTTTGTTGGCACTGTCAGATTTCTTTCTTGACCGGGTGGCAGTTAAAGACTTTAAAGGTGACTGACATAAGCACTCACCTTAAACAGAGGTTTCACTAACCCTCTGACTTATGAACTCATGTCATAACGATGTATTATGACCTGTGGATCGCTATTACAATATGTGACATATGGTGAAAACAGTCTAGCTATAAAACATCCTTCAACTTTTCGTACATTGTTGTATTGGCTTCCTTATTGCTTATTGTTGTGTCAGCACTTCTGTGATATTCCTTTGTATTATCCATGTTGTAATCATCCCCACTCCCAAATTTGCACTAGGTAGCAACTAAAACCAAACAAAAAAATTATATGGAAATCTAGGTCAGAAAGTGGCAGGTCAACATTTCTTTTGATGGTTTCTCATTCTACTATGTACTATGTAGTAATAGGGAATGTAGCTGTCTCTAACTACTAACCTGAGGATTTGTTGTTTTATTCCTATTCTATGAATTCTACTTATTTTATTGTGTTTTGCAGACCTGTGGACTTAGGTGTTATTTTTCTATCATTTTTAGAATGAAATAAAACTAACTGGTTTATCTATTTAATATTGTATACCTTTCCATCAAAGCATTTGTATGCCTTTCACTGAGAATCTATTAACACCAAGTCATTGGTTAAAGCTAAGAGAATATTGTCAAAAATAAAAACAATAATTTATTAAATCTATTTTTGATCCATAAAGGGATCATACTACACATTTAGGTTCTATCCAGCTCACCCATGGTTATCATTTGTTTTCACTGCTGTTCAAGAAAGTGTTACAGACAATTACGAAAACAGCCGACATGTTTATATTACATAAACTTGTTTTCCTATTTCTTTATAACAATATACTTTAGATTATTTTTATTTAAAATATATTAAGAAGAGTAAAAATAGTCCATTTACCAAAAACAGTAGCCAATATTACATTTATGTTTAATTTTGAGGACTCGTGGTATTGCTCTCCTTTATAGTACATTCCTTTTATGTAATCAGACCCAGTTATATGGACCTCTGATGCATTTCTTCTAATATTGTTCTACTTCTCAGATGTTCCAAATAAAATATAATAGTGACAAAACTATTTGTAAAAATACCCAATCCTTGCTGTGTAGTCCAAGAATTGAAAAAAAAAAAAAAGCCTAACACAGTTTCTTGAAGCAAGGACTAAAGCAAGAAAGAGTTTAACCAAATAGTGCTAAAGGTATCATGCCCCAGTATGAAAATAGCTTAATCAGGTTTAACTCTTTTGAAGGTAGTGAGAAATAGAGCAACCATTCCGCTCCCAGTAGGACAGTGAAAAACAATGTGCACAGAAACTCATCATTGGCTGTCGGGGCACACACTCAAGGGCACACTGTACTTGATGCCATTACTGATACAGGAAGTTTCTGACACTGTGAAAATACTTTTGTTTGCAATCTCAAGTAATCCCATCAAATTATTTAACTTCCCTTTTGCCTTTCCTCCTTGGTCCACCAATCCAACTTCTTGTGATACAATATTGTTAAAACCAACTTACCTGTTAGAGACACTTTGATAGATAATGGTGGGAAATCGAGAGTTCTTTGCAAACTTAAGGTGTAGTGTAACTTTGTTTCATATACAGAGGCTTATAAAAATATCTCCAAATGAGTCCTAGGTTTATCATTACACTTACCCTTTCCCTTTACAGCCTGGTGGCTGATGTGATCGTATTCAACTCAATTTTTAATATGGAGTCATTTCTCACTTCTATTGGAAAATTTATGAAGCTGATTCCTGATCACAGACCGAAGGATCTGGAAAGCATCATCAGACCCAAGTGCCAAGTTATTTACTTTCCCATCAGATTTCCTGATGTGAGCAGGTCAGTTTATTTGACTCTGTTGTCAGTGTTGTATCATAAATCACTCCACAAATGTGTAGAAATTGGTGTTCCTCTTGCCAATTTTAACTTTTCAGACTAAGCATGGTTAATTAGAGAATTGAGTTCTATCTCACTGTGTTGTAACTTACAAAGATTTTAAATAATCATGTGTCCAACGTATCACTGAGCGGTTAGTTCAGATATTGAGTTCTTCCATTCTTTTCTTGTATTTATTTGTTTAACAAAGCAAGCTGCTTTGACTTTTAAACTTGCTGTTTTGTTTCTTTATTTGTTGTTTTGTTACAGAAGCCATTGTCAGGCATATTTCTCAACCAGCCCATTGGTTTATATGTTTGATAGCAACTCTCCTAAGTAAATCAATGATAAGTCTCACTGCTTGAATTACTTTCATTTTACATACTTTTATCTTCTTTTTGGTGTCTTTTTCTTTTCCTTTTTCATTCTTTCTTTTTTTTTTTGGTTCTCCTAATTTTTATAGTTACATTATCTTAATGAGGAGTTAAGTCTTCTATTGGGTTGCAACTGCACTTAATTGCCATTTCTGTTTCTGAGTTACTAAGGACATTTTTTATTACCCTAGTTGCTGGGCCCACCCTGAATTAGCAATGGATGATGTGGCTCAAAGGGAACATTCTGTAATTTCTTTTTACTTTTGATTAAATCTAGCAGAACTATTTTTACTACCACCAGGAATATTTCTCCCTTGTGAATAGAAAGTTTACTTTAGTGGGACTCGTGCTAACTGGAAATGCCGCTGGTTTTTTTTTTTGTTGTTGTTGTTATGTTTTTTTTTGACTGTGGTCTTAACATGAGTTCAGAGATAGCCGTCTCTTCCCCATCCCCGAAATGAGGACAAGGCATGATTTAATGTCCTTACATGCCATGCAAGGAGGTCCCCGTTGGTCTCTATGTTACACGGTTACTGATGTGGCTCATATTTTGCTGTAGCTACGGACAGTATTCCTCATTCAGAATCCAAATGCTGATTTATTTGTGTGTCTTGTTAATATTTCACTGAAGAAAAAAATCTACCCCACACCAAATCAAGTTAGTCATAAAATAGAAGTTAGATCACCTAAGTCCAATCCTTACTTTATGGAGTACTGAAAACAGTGGCCCAGAGAAGTAGATACTGACTTCTATTTACCCTGTCCTCATAACAGACAATTAAAGTATTAAATTTTAGGCCATGTAACTTCTTTTTTTTTGAGAGGCTTTTTGCTATAGGGTGCATGTGCTCACCAGAAAGACAGAGACAGACAGAGAGTAAGAAAGCGAGAAATCACCCCCCAGGGAGGATAGCTATGCCGTAATCACTTCTCCTCCACTCTCCTCTTGGGATTTTGGGCACACACGTACATGCGCCCGGCGTGAGTTTAAGCCACCGGGTCCGGGACATGAACTGCGGTTGACTACATGGGAGTCCAGCGACATAGCCATTACGCCAACTGCTGGTCCATAGACCATGTAACTTCTGATTTATTTTTGTTTTTATTGTTCAAGTTTTTTGATATTATACATGATTTATCAAAAATATAAAATGATTTGTCATTTTGAAAATTATAATGAAGTGGAACTAAAATCAAAAACTGTTTTCAGATTACTTATTTGTGTGTTATGGTTTATGTGTGTATATCTATGTGTAACATGTATTGGATTATTGGAAAAGCAATGGCTACTTTCTGTGTTTTCTGTGCAAAAATGCATCATGACTTTTCCGACATTGCAATATTTGTAGACATATAGTTTTTCTACGTGTGATGAGAGAGTAAACTTTTGAAAAATGTAATTATTATACTATAGGTCTGTCAGTAGCTAGAACACAGTTATATCTGAATTAAAATTTTAAAATATGAAACTTTATTTTTGACCTAAATTTTTTGTATAATATACAGGCAAAAATGACATTTTTAAGTGAGTGAGTAGGTGGTTATAGATCATCTTAATTATTACTGCTATAGAATTCCAAAGAAATTACATGATTTTAAAAATTCATTTACATCTACTATGTTTCTACAACATCATATGTTTAATTCACCTGTGGCAATTGAATAGTTTTATTAATTTAGACCGTATTACCATAAAGGAATCTAGCTAAATAGAAGGTTAAGAAATGTTGTGGCCAAGATAACATTCATAAGCAAGGTCTTAGCCCAGAGTGTTATTTGAATTATTTTCAAATGGTAATTTGCTTTATACAACCCGAACTCATATAGTGTAAGTAAGTGATTATTTGCATGAATGACAATCATTCTAATGCCTGCAGTCTTAAAAGGGTTTTATTTTGTTGAGATGTTGAAAAATATTTAGTAATTCCAAAGGCAAAATAACCAAAATGATTAAAAAATTTTTGAATGCTTATATCTTTCTCCCTATACAAATATTACTTAGTGTTAGAAAAAATGAATTTAAGTAAAAACAAAGGAGAAGATACAGTTTAATTATTAATACAATTGACTATATAATGCATAGTATAATATAATGGGTATTTATTAGAGAAGAGGAAAAGCTATGTTCTCAGCAAAACAGCAGATAATGGAGTTGTTTCTGTTTAACTCAGAGCAAATGACCAAGGCATTCAGTGGTATTGCACTTGCTGCTAATTATTGCCCCCCTCACCCATGCCCTACCTCACTACCCAAAACCAGAAAAATAGTAGTGAGAGAGGGGCCAGACAGTGATGCACAGTAACATAATTTTCTGCTCTGCCAGGCTGATCCATGTGGGATGGTACTTGCCCATGATCTAGGATTGCCTGAAAGCTGAGAGTGGATCCCAACATGAGAACCCTGTTTAAAGTTCCTGTCTCTCTCTCTCTTTCTTACTCACTCATGGAAGAAATAAATACAGAAACAAACAAACAAACAAAAATCAAAAAACAAAAAGAAACAGGGAAAGCAAATAGTCCCTTGAACATATTTTATCTATTCAGCAATCTGGGATGGAAAATTTCTTAAACACTGTACTCACATAGACATGCATTTGAGTCTTGACCACCGATTGACTCAGTGACCTGTGCAGTGAAATAACCCTGAGCTTAGGTTTGTTTGTTTGTATTTATTTATTTATTTATTTATTTATTTATTTAGATTTGACCAGAGAGGGATTGTGGGGGTAGGAAAAGTGAGGAAGCAAACTGCCAGGTTCCAGACTCAAACTGTGGTTGACCGTGTGGTAGTCCAGCACCTTCAACCCCCACACCACCTGCCAGCCCTGAGCTTAGTTTTTTGTTTGTGTTTGTGTTTTGTTTTCTTTTAATGGCTATGATTATACTTACCTTATCACTTCAGAGGGATGATGTAGGGATTAAATGAAATAATGCATGCCAAATGCGTAGGATAGTGCTTGACATATAATAGACCCCCAACAAAAGGTTATTTATATGTGTGTGTGTGTGTGTGTGTGTGTGTGTGTGTGTGTGTGTTTGTTAAGGTTTTTGTGATAGACTGTGTGTGCTTACTGGAGGGAGACAGAGGGAGACAGTGAGAGGGAAAGTAAGAAATCACCCTTCACCCAGTGGTGATGACCACCCTGCAGCCCCTTTTTCTCCTGGGATTTTGGGCATCATGCACACATGCCCAGAGTTATTTTCAAGGTGCCAGGTTTAGGACTGGAACTGAGGTCAGTCATGTGGGAATCTAGCACCTCAACTCCCATGCTACCTGCTGGGCCAAATTATTTAATTTTACTAATTCCCCTACTCTATTAATTTTTAATCAAGTGCATTTATTACCTAATGAATATAGAAGATTGTGTCCCTTCTACTTCCTACTTTTTCATAATTTGATAATGATAGTAGAGAACTACTCTACCAATAAGTTAGTCTGATATGAGTAGAAGTAGGTTTATTTATTTAATCACCCAGACTCAGTCATTGGTCTCACCAGACTCTACCAACTATTGACCAAGCCTACTTCTTTGGTCACTCTTTTCCTATTTTCTCTTTATTTAATGAGCTTAACTCCATATTCCATCATTATACTTATTCTCTTGCATATGTTCTCAAATCTTTTATACCCTTTGGTTCATATTTTATTGACAAAACTCTTAGCATGATTGAATCCATTTGTTCATCTACTCTCTACTTATGCCTATAGGACTGAACATGACCAGAGAAGATATGTAACTGTACTTTCTAGTGTGGTCTAAATTTATGACTCCTACATTCACATGGGCCCTTGAACTAACTGACAAGCATACAATATTTCTCCTTTTCTGGATAATTGATTATTACCTTTTTCTCTTTTTGAAACCTTTAATACAAATTTTTCTATCTTCATTCTCAGCTGTTAAGAAGATAGAAGCAATCAGAACAGAGCTATTGTACATTGACACCCCCAGTCTACCTAGTTATGTGTTTCTGGGTGCTTACTCCCCGTCTTTACACTGATTAGTGTGGATGAATTGACCTTGCCACTATCCCAGACTCGATTTCTTCTTCTTGTCACATACCTAAGTACTATTATTCCAGCATTTTTCCCTTTTCTGCTCTCCATCATCAGTATTGCTCTCTTCTGAATCATTCCTTTTTACTGTTTTCTGAATCATTTTGATTAACATGCCAAACAATACTATAATTTCTTAGATTGAAAGAAAAAAATATCTCTGGGATTTACTTCTTCCTTCTGCCACTGCCTCATTTCTCTTCTCTGAGTAGCACAACCTCTTAAAATGGTTGTTTACACTCGTTGCTTTTAATTTCTAGTTTTCTCCTTAAACTGTTCCACTGAAACTGTTTCTGTTAAGTTCCTCAATGATTCCCTTGCCTCTAAGTCCTTTGGTCCATTCTCGATAGTCATCTGATATACATATTGGTAGCGTACTTCAATTGCTTCTGAGAGACACAGTCCTCTGATGTTCACACAGGTTCGTGCTCTCTGTCTCCTTTGCTGGTTCCTCATCTACACCCTGACCTTTCCACATTGGAGCCCTCTCTGGTTCCCTTGAATCTTAAGGGACTGGTGGAAGAAGAACTCAAGACTGAAATGAGATGAAAAAGTAAGAATCAGGAGGTCAGCAGGAGATAATTATCTTTGGAATAAATAGAAGGAGTTTGAAGGAGATTATCAGTGGTGTATTTGGAGCAGTGAGGTTAAGTCATTTGAAAGCTAAAACGTATCTTTGAATTTGACAGTTGAAAGGGTCAGTGACGCTCTACCCAGCATTCTTAATTTACAGAAAAGTTTCTTTTTTTTTTTTTTTTTTTTTTTTCTGGTGGCTAGGTAAACTTAGAATTTGTCTCTGTCTCTGCCTCTTTTCTCTCTCTCTTTCTCTCACACTCACACCCTACACTTCTCATTTTATGGATGGAAGCTCCACAGCCTGGAGAAGTGATGTATTTTCTGGTGATCACACAGCTAGATCACACAGAGCAGGAACTAGAACTCGTATCTTAACATCTCCATACAGTACACAGGCCACCACTTATTGTAAGTGCAACTTCAGAGGTCTTGATTATCTTGATTTTTCAGCTGACAGCAGATTAGCAGCATCAAATTGGGGGTGTGATAAAGGCAGACTCACTGACAGCATGGAAACTTAGAATTTGTCTCTGTCTCTGCCTCTTTTCTCTCTCTCTTTCTCTCACACTCACACCCTACACTTCTCATTTTATGGATGGAAGCTCCACAGCCTGGAGAAGTGATGTATTTTCTGGTGATCACACAGCTAGATCACACAGAGCAGGAACTAGAACTCGTATCTTAACATCTCCATACAGTACACAGGCCACCACTTATTGTAAGTGCAACTTCAGAGGTCTTGATTATCTTGATTTTTCAGCTGACAGCAGATTAGCAGCATCAAATTGGGGGTGTGATAAAGGCAGACTCACTGACAGCAGTAAAAAGTGACAGCTGATTGACAGCTTGACAACAAGGGAGGAGAAAGATAAACTATTTTTAAAAAAATATATGGGAAGCGAAAAAACATAGCAGCCTGGAGCAATGCTATGGCAGGGCAGGCAACTCTACACATCAAATAACCCCTGCAGACATTTCTCCATGATTGGACAGCTTGTACATCAAAAGGAGGACTGTGATTTATTAAGTGAGATTAAATGGTAACCAGTACATTTCATTTGAAGAATATAGGAAAATGAACAATACACTTTGGGCAGACATTACAAATGATAGCAAATGGAAGTAAATCGTATGCCTTCTCTAAGGTGTACAGGGGCCAGATAGACCTAAAGGAAGACTACCGTCTAAAGCCTTTCCCATGCAACTGTAACATCCTCAAGCTTTAGGTGACCAGGCAACATTTCAGTAAGCTGTCATTTTTAGATCTCCCTAATTAGCGCTTTGCCATTGACCAAATCCCTTTTCTGCATTGGCTTCTTCAATACGGAAGGCTTCCAGGCTTGCCAGGTGATAAGTCGTCGAAAAGCAGATTCTAAAACATTAATTTCAGAAGATAAATGTGATCTTCAAATGTGGTGAAATGGGACTCACAACTGGAATATATCATTAAAGAAAGCTGTTCTGTGTTAGGATATAGATCAGATCAAGAATTAAGGCACTTTCTTTGTATGTTTCATGGAACCTTGTCATGGAACTTTGGGGGCAAAGCAGTATGTGATAGATAGGAAAAAGGTAATCGTGTAGCCTGAAAAGCTAGATGCTGTAGGAAGCCCACATTTATCTTCTCTAGATTATGTGTTTGTCATAACAGCAAGAACTTTAGAGTTATTTGAATTATCTAGTGTTGTGTACCAGTCTCAGTCTTACTAAATCAGAACAGCTGAAGAACTTGTAGCTGATTGCTTGACAATGTCATCTTTTAAAGGTAGAGCTACCTGTACAGTTTAACCTTATTAATTCTTACTTATGCCTGCATTGTACTAGGTATATTATGTGTATTTTAGCTTGTTACCTTTACAACAACTCTAAAAGATATTTCTCACCTTTAGTTGAAGAAACTGAGGCATAGAGAATGTAAATAACATTTTACCCACAGTCAAACACACAGATAGTAAAGGTAATATTAGAAATCAAGCACTTTTTACCCTGTTTTAGAACCCAAACTATTAACAGTCTTACAAAATAGACTACTCTACAAAGAGAAGTTTTGGTTTTTCATACATAACTTAGACCAAAGAAGAATAAATGGCTAATAACGAACTCACAGGGCCCCGCTGTGTTTGTACAGGGACCAGGGACACTCCTACATAGTGCTGAAGATGGGTTGGACCCTGTTGAGGGTCTTGATATGTTTGTGTGTGTGTGTATGTGTACATGCACACACATACATGTGTATGCCTGAAAATAATAAAATTTTAAGAAGTGAAAGAGAATTGACATGCTGAATGAAATCACACATGTTATAGTAATATATTGGAGCTCAGAAAATGTTATCTTGAACACTGGCACTTTGTCATGATGGATTGAAAACTTAGAACCAAGCTCTCTTTCTCTGACCTCTCCCCATGCCCAATCATCTTTGATCCTTTTTCTTTCTCAAAGTACAAGCAAGTCCTTAACTCTGATATTCTATTATCTACCTGAAGATTGGGCTCCCCCCCTTTCCCCTTCCCCCCAACGAAAAATAACCAAGAAAATAATTAGCCTTCTCGCTGAGGTTCATTAACTAAATTTATATCTTAGGAAGGATGCTTGAGGAGTGTGAGTACACCTGGATAGAGTTTGTCTCAAGCTACTGTACACTTCATAGGCCCATTCAGTTCCCATGAAAAATAATTTACTCACCACTGTCAGAACATTTGACCCAATCTTTTCCCCAAAAATGCTTTACTCTAAAATTTCCCGACCCTCTTAGTTTCTCTTTTCCCTATGAAGAGAGTATTTCCGTTTCAACCCTCTGACCCCTATTTGGGTTCATATTTTCTATTTCTCATATATATTATACACATACACATGCACACACACACATATATACCTTAAATAAAGTTTATATGCCTTTTCTTAAAAAAAAATTAATCTGCCTGTTGCCTGTTGATTTCAGCAAATGTTTAGAGAGAAAGGGAAAATTCTTTTAGCCCTACAGTTATAAACAGACTCGGACTTTAGAAAGCAGATTGTTAAACGACTGAAGTTCTAAAAAAAAAATACAACTCAAGAGCAAGTAGAAATCTTGGGGACCAGCAGGTAGTGTAATGGCTATGTCGCTGGACTCCCATGTAGTCGACTGCGGTTTGAGTCCCAGACCCAGTGGCTTAAACTCACGTTGGGCATGTGTGCGTGCCTGCCCAAGATCCTGACAGGAGAATGGAGGAGAAGGGATTGCCACGTGGCCATCACCCCTGGGGGGTGATTTCTCGCTTTCTGTCTGTCTCTATCTTTCTGGCACGCGCACGCGCCCTATAGCAAAAACCAAAAAAACCCCCTATAGAAAAAACACCCCAAAAAAGAAAAAAAAAAAAAAAAAGAGGAAGTAGAAATCTTAAGAAGAAATCCCGATAATAAAATTGAAAATGGGCCTCAAGAAGCAGACTAAGAGGAGTATTTTGAAGAAACAGCTGTAGCCTCAGACTGTAATTTCATACATATTAAAATACTTTTTTGTTTATTTCTAGTTACCTCTCATTTCCAATCTTTCTTGCATATGCTAGAAAGTTTTTAGCTTATAGAATGAAATCTGTTTTACAGGATAGTGCCCAACCCATCACCTTGGATGTTAAGTTCAGAGCAGACTGCATCCGACAGTGTCAGATTCTTCTATCAGTCTTCCCTAAGGTTTCCGAACTGAGAGAGTATCCATGATTTTTTAAAGAAGTATTTCGTTTAACTTTATGTATTGATTTATTTTAATCTGACCAGAGAGAGACAGGAAAAGAAAGAGAGAGAGAGACAGAAAGAGAAAGTGAGAAAGCAAGCCATCAGGTCCGGGACTCAAACCACTGTCAGCCATATGGGAGTCCAGCACCCTTAATCACCACTCCACCTGTCAGCCCCTCCATTATTTTAAGGTAACTAGATTATCCCCATTCCCATAAAAAGTTTTTAAGAATATAATGTAGATGTACAATGAATTACAGAGTGGCATCTCTTTTCCTTGAGAGAGATCATATTTTTTCAAGGAATTCTATCAGGAAGCCATAAATAGGGTGTACCAGCATGAATATCATCTTCAGGTACTGAGTTGCAATGAAGGGGAAGAGAGACAGCGCTCAGGGTGTCAAGGTGGATGCTCATGTGTATTTCCTATTCGGCTGCCTTTTCTGTCCCATTATACTGTGAAAAAAATAGTTTAAATTCTTCAGTATAATTACACATAATTAATGTAAAATGATCAAATATGTGTGTGTGTGTGTATATGTGTGTGTGTGTGTGTGTGTTTTCTGTGAAGACCTTTAAAAAAATCCTCCACTTGTTTACTTTTTAATGAGGGGATGAATGGTTGCTTTGTACTTAGGGGTTTACTTTGGACCTGGAGTAAATTGAAGCAATTGTACCTTAGATTGAGTCATGTATGTTTAACCTAGACTTCAGGTCCAACTGAGTTGCTATAGAGAATACTTAGTATCAACCTAGATGTGATCATTAGGACAGAATTTCATTAATTTTTCAGTCATTTCACAGAGTATTCCTATTTCCCACTATTTTAAGTCATCAGAGTGGCAAGAAAATATATGAGTGGATTTTTACCTTTAAGTTTCCATGATTCATAGTAAACTTTACATCTCTAGAATAGGGGTTTTATAAAGAGCATCTCTGGTTTCCTACTTCCTGTGTTATTGACAGCAAGGAAAAGGGACAGAGATTTGGTCATCTGGGGCAATCTCATTTATTGAAACTTTAGGAATTTCTTCGCACGTTTTGCTCCACTGTTTCTGTGTAGCTAAAATATGAAACTAAAACAGAGGTTTATGGACTTTGCCTAACTAATTTAGAAACAAAATGGGGAATTTTAAAAACAGTGTGAAAACTTTAAATGAAAACTCTCAGGCTGTGCAAACAAAGGCGAGGAGCCTAAGGGCTTTTTGAAGAATTCTTATTAAAGAAAACGCTATTTTACATTGCAAAGCAGATGTGTCAGAAAACAACAGCAGATTTGTAATTTGAGAATTTGTGGATTGATAGGACAGAAGGCAGCACCCATTTCTCCCCACACAAAATTTTTTGTTTTCTGCCATCAAGAGTCCTGCCTTTTTTTTTTTTTTTTTTTTTGGGGGGGGTATGGCTAAAGGGGCCAAACCCTTTTCACAAAGACAGGGAGTTGCAAAGCAGATGTGTCAGAAAACAACAGCAGATTTGTAATTTGAGAATTTGTGGATTGATAGGACAGAAGGCAGCACCCATTTCTCCCCACACAAAATTTTTTGTTTTCTGCCATCAAGAGTCCTGCCTTTTTTTTTTTTTTTTTTTTTGGAGAGGGTATGGAGTCATGTCATTAGACTGATAGGGAGTATTCTTCGAACCTAAACTTCACATGTCATATTCCTCAGGTATTGTGAGAAAATATTAGTGTCAGACATATTAGCAAAATTACTGCCTTTTGTGTACAAAATAATGAAATGAATATTGTTTTCTTAAACATTAATGTAGGCCAAACGTGGAAGAAAAGTTTTGCTTTAAATTTAAAGATATACGTATTTGCTAACAAGTTTTTGACTCTTCAAAATGAATGCAAAAAAGTGTTACCTTTTAATGTCATTTTAAACAATTTGTAGAATTATTGTATTAAAATGGTACCCATCATGATAAATCATTTCAATGTTTAACATCACTCACTGTCAACAAATCTCCTTTATATCTAATGTAAATCTTTAGTACTGTATTAGATCATAACCATTTCTTTTCTTTTTTTTTTTTTTTTTTTTTTTGGAGAGGTTTTTGCTATAGGGCACGTGCGCTCGCCAGCAGGAAGACAGAGAGAGACAGAGAGACAGAAAGCGAGAAATCAATCCCTGGGGGGATGGCCACGCAGCAATCCCTTCTCCTCCTTTCTCCTCTCGGCATCTTGGATACGCATGAACATGCATCTGGAGTGAGTTTAAGGCACCGGGTCTGGGACTAGAACCACTGTTGTCTACATGGGAGTCCAGCGACATAGCCATTACACTAACTGCTGGTCTCAACCATTTCTTTTTACTATCCTTGTTAAGAGAGTTTTGTTTTCAGCTTTAATATTTATCCATCTATCTATAAATACATATAAATACATGTGCATACATAATTTAGAAATCCATGGACAGATAGAGTTAAAGTACAAGTTTATTTAATACTAAAAAGCTTTGAAATTTATGCATAGTTTTTTCATAATACACATTTTCCAAGAACTTTTTGTTGGCCTAAAAAGCACCTGGAATAAACTCTTGCCTACTCATTCAAATATGACTTCAACTTCAAAAATATGGAGGGGAATAAAATTTTGAAAATTCTAGTTATTCTATGGAATATCTACAGGTCCAAAATTTAACACTAATTCAATAAATTAACAATTATGTTATGAAGTAAGCAGTCTGACTCTTTGCTGACTGGCTATGCAATAAAACATTTTCTTGCTTCATGACCTGGTGCCTCATGACTGGTTTTCAGTGCATTGGGCAGCAGAACTGCTTCTTGAGTTAACAAAAGCAGGGGCTGTCTTATATCCCATAAATCTACAAGAAGAGAGAAAAATAGATGTACAGGTTTGTTGCAGTGAATGATCACTGAAGCTAGAAGGGATTAATTACCTGCAACGTAGTTGTGTAAAGAGGTGGTAAGGTTAGAGACAGGATCTAAGGCTGAGGGATAAGGACTTTGGCCTACAGTTATTTGGGAGCCATTGTGATATTATGAAATGGGAAACTTTACACTGATAAGTACAATATTGATGGGAAAAGAAACAGGGAGCAGAGAAGCCAGTGAACGAACAGAATAGATGATCAAAGACTTGAATTGGGGAAGTAGCATACAGGTGTGAAATAAATACACACACTAGTTGTAGATTTTGCAAATTGTTGTAGTAACTTACTGGATGGGAGAGTGCTAGGGATGATCTTGAAATATCAGTTATCATGACTGGGAAAATATCTGTGCTACTAGAACTGATAAACAGATTTGCTGGCATAAAAATGATAAATTCAGTCGTATATATTAAGGTTGAGGTGTTGGAGACATGTTTCCGTGGAGTTTACCACAGAAAGTGTCTTCTTTAACTTCAGTGTCACCATCTACCATGTATTCATAGCATGTATTGGAATACTGACTGACCTGCATTTGTGGAAGTGTCAGTTGGATTTACTGTTTCACTTGACATACTTGATACTGCTCACATTAGGGTTTTGCAAATAAATCTAAGATAACTATTTCTTGTCTCTCATTACTGTTTCATAAAAGTTTCACTCATTACTGTTTCATAAAAGTTGAGTGCAAAATTTGCAAAAACATCAAATCTTTTAAACTGTTTTTAGGTAAACAAGAGTATATGAATTATTTTTGCCTTCTTGGAATCAGTAACTAAATTGCTTTCAGCCCCTTTAGATAGGGAATCATGCAATTGTGAGGGGCCTTCAAAAATTCATGGAAATTACATATGAAAAAATTATTCATGGATGGGGCCAGCAGGAGACGTGGTGGTTAAAGATTCCGCCATGACCATATGCAGTTCAAATCCTGGACCTGAGGGCTTGAAAATCCCTCTAGGCATGTGTGATGCTTTGCTCATAATCCTGAGAGGAGAATAAAGGAGAAAAGTAAGGGATCGTGGGATGTCCATCCCCCTGGGGCTGATTTTTCACTTTCTCACTCTCTGTCTCTCTCTCCAGCAAGTACATGCACCCTATGAAAAAAATTCTTAAAGACAAACAAACAAAAGGCGTGGATTCCATATTTGTTTGTACCAAAATAAGCTTGTACTCATTCCATTTCCCATGAACTTTTTTTTTTTCCCCCAAGTACCCTCATATGACAAGGCAGCATGATACCGTGGCTAAACAAAGGTCTCTGCTGTCGATGGAGCTGTTTCAGCATATCTCTGCTAGCTAGTTGGGTCATGTAAAGAAAGTTACTTGACATTTCCCACCTCAATTTTTTCCTCAAGTTTAAAGTAGGCAGAGTAATAGTCTCACTGTGTGGTGATAATTAAAGGACCTTATTGCATAAAAGGTCCTTGGTAAAATGCATTTGGTACAGTGTGCATTAAATATGTGTTTGTTGTTATTGTCTTGAATTTATGTTCTCAAAATATCTTTCATGCTTTCTTTAACCTGCATCTCATTTCTTTACTATTCTGTACAGCCAGAACTATCTCGGAAATTATACTCCTGTCTGACTTCAGTAATTTTTGAAAAGTCAAATGTTGTTTAGTTTATGTTAACTTGTAGCTGTTTGTTGTTATTTTGAAACAGTGTTGCCTGCTCTGATACTGATTTATCTTTACCAGGCTGGATTGAGTGCCAAAATCCCACTTAGAAACTATTGCTCAGAATATTAAATCCAAATACTATTCTGTGTGTGTATTCTCATGTGTTGTAGGTTTCTTGTACTTTTGGTCTATCTGCAGTAATCACAGAACTTTCTCACATCTGGCAAGTTTTATATTATTACTGACTACCTGCAGAGGTGCTCTGTGAGTGATTAGAAATGATAAACATTCCTTAATTTGACTATTGTTCATACTATATTTGATTCAATGTTACCTACAAGTTTATTTTTCAAGAAGTATTCTCATCAAATTAGCTCTCAACTACTTATCACTTGAACTGAAAAGATTCTAATTTTCTATATCAATGCTACTAAATATGGAAAGTTAAAACTTTAGTGAAGAGGGCCAGCCCCAAAGCACAGTGGTTGAGTGCTGCATCTTGGTAGGCAGATTCCACATGGCCAGCTGTGTTTGGAAATCCAGTCCTGGCAGCTTTAAAAAACGTGCCTGGTGTTGGGGCCAGCAAGTAGTGTGGTAGTTAAGGTGGCATGGTAGTTAAAGTGGCATGGTAATTAAGGTGCTGGATTCCCATATGGTTGATTGCTTTTCAAAACCTGAACTCAGCTGCTTGAAAATCATGACTGATGCATGTGCATGCATCCCAAAATCCCGAGAGGAGGACGGAGCAGAAGGGATTGTGGCATGGCCATTCCTTGTGGGGGGTGAGCTCTCTGTCTTTCTCTGGCAAATACACACACCCTATGGTAACTCCTCCCCTTACCCAAAAGAGAAAAGCACTCTGGTGCATGTGCCTATTTACCCAAAGTTCTGAGGAAGAACTGTAATGTGATCACAGCCTGTCGTGGGGCTCTCGCTATCTTTATCTCTGCTCTCTCTTTCTCCCTCTTTGTCTATTTCTCTGGTGAACTCATGTACCTTCTGAGAGTATAATAAATAAATAAAATTTTAGGGAAGATAATAGAACCTACTGTGTGAAATCTAGTTATAATTTTCTTTAATTAAAGGTAAGCTCACCAGTTACACAAATATTTACCCCTCCATCAGTATATTCATATTTTCTTGCCTATATATCTAAGCTGAAATAATGGTCCTTTCTCTTAAGAAATCATGAAATGGGGAACCAGCAGTTAGCATAATGGCTATGTCGCTGAATTCCCACGTAGTCGACCGCAGTTCGCGTCCCGGACTCGGTGGCTTAAAACTCACGCCGGGCGCGTGTGCGTGCTTGCCCAAGATCCCGAGAGGAGAATGGAGGAGAAGAGATTGCGGCATGACCATCCTCCTGGGGGGTGATTTCTTGCCTTCTGTCTCTATGTCTCTCTGTCTGTCTGGTGAGCACATACGCCCTATAGCGAAAACCTCTCCAAAAAAAAAAAAAATAGAAAAGAAATCATGAAATTATAGTAATGAGAGTTTTTTTGTTTGTTTGTTTTTTGTTTTGTTTTTACCTTATTTCTCCCTTGGCCATATACTAAAATCCATGTAGAATTAGTGGACACCAAAACAAGAAATCTCATTTTAGTACTTTTTTCTCCTGTAGGATATATTTTCATTTATCCATAAAAATATCTTCTTCATTTGAAATTCGGTTCCTTGTCCAGTATTTGCTGTGCCTATCTTTTAATTCTGAGTTCATTAACATGGCCGGCAGTTCTAGATTATTTATATATGGAGCTGATTTATCTGTTTTGGACACCCACCTCATTGAAACCCAGCACAAAAGACACTATTAAGTATATGCTGACACCCTGAGCACACCAAGTGATTCTACAGAGAGGGAGTGGGTCTATTCAAAGCTACTACATTTCATTTTTATAATACAAAAACTCATTTTATAATATTAAATTCTTCAGTGCATGTTATAATTACTTGCTACTAATTGATGAGGGAGCTTCCGACTGAGACTTTGAGAGTGAATTTGAAAGGACTTGAGCAAGAGACAATGGGAAAGTGGATTCTCCTGGATTAGGAGATAAATTCTTTTAGAAACAAAAGACAAAGGGGAGAGTGAACTCAAAAAAAATTCTTAGGATTTTGAAAATCATTGTATTATTGACTGAAATAGTAAAATCAGAGAAGGCCAACCACATTTCCATCATACACAGGTGCATTTTGTTTACATTACACTTTTTTTTTTCCTTATGAAAGAACAGAATCTGAAATTTTCATTACTAGAAGGCTACCAAAGAAATAACAATTCAGAAATATTTCAGTCTGATTACTTAATTTTGTAACTGGAGAAACTGCAGTAGGAGAGATTTTTACCCAAGGTCACTCAAACACTGCAGTAGCAGAATCAGAATGTAGAAGCCAGGTGAAAAAAATTGATCAGATTCACAGATAGGAGGAACCAAGGTTGTCCATTGTATTAGTAATTAGGAGAATAGGATTAACCAGCATTCACGATAGATTAATTTTATCTGAAATAAATGGTGTTCAGAAAGTACTTAGAAGAGTCAGATATTTTAGTTACATCACAACTTATTAGTCTTTTCCAAAGAAAATCCCTGTTTCTCTGATCTGTAACTCGCTTTGAGATGAAAGTGCATTGGTGTCTCAGCCAGCTCTACCTGTTTGTGACACACAGTTGCTCTTTGATTTACATGGGATTCTGTCCGGTAAATGCACCATAAATTAAAATATCATTAACTGAAAATTGGCATTTTGTCATCATGATAGGATGTGAAACTACAAAACACAGTATCCAAAAAAAAAAATGCTGGCCACACTGTCTGTTGTAGGGTCTGGATTGTTCACCCTCACGATCGCAGGGCCGACTGGATCCTGTGGCTTGTTGCTGCAGCCCAGCATCATGAGAGACATGTCCTGTGTACTGCCAGCCCTGGAAAAGATCGAAACTCTAAGTATGGTTCCTGTGCAATGTATGTCTCTGTTCTACCATCACAAAGTCAAAGAATCTTAAAATATTTTAATTTGGGAATTATCTGTATTTTGGTGTACCAGTAAACACTGGATTACTCTCATAAAATGTAGACTAAGAATTAAAGTATAAGAGTTTGCTGCATTTGAAACTCAAATTCTATAAGTAACTTTTTTATCGCTTTTTTTGAGGCTAAGTATCACAAATCTTGAGTGGATCAATATTACATATAGTCATCAATATTTTTTACATTCAAATTTTTTGAAAATTTTATGAAAGTTATTTCCCCCTTTTTTTTATTTGCTATAGAGTGTTTGTGCTTGAGAGAGAGAGAGAGAGGAGGGGAGAGAGAGAGAGAGAGGAGGAAGCACCTCCTGCAGTGCACCATTTACCATTTTCCTCTCCAGATTTTGGGCATGCACATACAGGTACCCGGTGTGTTTTTCAAGCTGCTGGGTCTGGAACTCAAACTGCATAGTCAGCCATTGGGAAATTCAGTTGCCTTAACCCATATACCACTGACTAGTCCAGTTATTTATGATTTAATCTTTTCTTAAGCTTTCCCTTCATGGCTGTCTCCAGAATCTGTTTAGTTTCCATTCTAGGAAGGCATTGGAAGTATCTTGTGCTGCTCCTCCTATGGCCTGTCAGGCAAATCCCTCTTTTCATCCTTGAGTCCTGTTTGGATAGGTGGCCGACATCAGTAGGGGTGAGCTGAGATTCTGGTCACTTCAAAAGACTTCACAGCGTGTGTGTGTGTGTGTGTGTGTGTGTGTAGGTGGGGGAGAGTTTCGTTTGTTATAGGAGGAAGGATGAATGTAAACTTGAGAGTCAGTCCTGGTTCCAGTCTTGGCTCAGCCACTTTCTAGGTGTGCAACTTGTCCCAACTATGTTACTGATTCTGACCCTTTGTTCACACAGTTCATGGTATGCATTCCCTGCCCCTCCCGTTTATGAGACATACGTACTACTCTATTTTACTTTATGAACTTTATCATTGTCTCTCGCAGATATTGAAATTGACCTCTGCATTTCTCTGACTCAATTTCTGATGAATTTAGTATGAATTACTAAAACAAATAAGACTTTAATATGCTCTCATATGGATAATCCATGTATCATTGCTGTAATGTTTGATTGGTGGTTTTCCCTTCTCTCATGATTTTTTTTTTGTAGAGTTTTTGCTATAGGGCACGTGTGCTCACCAGAAAGACAGAGAGAGACAGAGAGAAATCACCCCCCAGGTGGAATGGCCGCACCACAATCACTTCTCCATTATCTCGGGATTTGGGGGATGCACGCACACATGCCCTGTGTGAGTTTAAGCCACCAGGTCCAAGACTCGAACTGTGGTTGACTACATGGGAGTCCAGGGGCATAGCCATTACGCCAAGTGCTGTTCTATCTTTCTCTTCTCTCATGATTAACTTAATTCACTTCAGTAAAGTTTTGCAATATAAGTCCTCACTTACTCATTTTGAAGTACTTGGGATATCCACCATCCTTTTCTGCTTCTTATGGGTATGTTTCTCTTGCTCTGTTTTTGTTTGTTTGTTTGTTTGTTTGTTTTGTTTTGTTTCGTTTTGCAATAGGGCGTGTGCTCTTGCCAGACAGACAGAGAGAGACAGAGAGACAGAAAGTGAGAAATCACCCCCCAGGAGGGATGGCCACGCCTCAATCCCTTCTTCATTCTCCTCTCAGGATCTTGGGCACACACGCACATGCGCCTGGTGTGAGTTTTAAGCCACCGGGTCTGGGAGGCAAACCGCGGTTGGCTACATGGGAGTCCAGCGACGTAGCCATTATGCTAACTGCTGGCCCCTCTCCTGCTCTGTTTTGTCTCATTTTTATTATTTTTTCTGTATCATGTTATGACTATTTTTTTAGTGTAAGTGGTTGCATAATCAATGAAAATCAGTAAAACTGCTCGTCACACCTTTATATGTAATCTTTGAGTCCTTGGCTGCGATTGAAAACTTGATCATACTTGCAGGTATTTCTTTAACTGGGTTGTCTGAAAAGTCATGACGTGTTTTTGTATTAAAAAATGTGTCATGACTTTTCTGACAATCCAATGTATCTCCTAAATGTTCAGGTTGGTTGAGGTACAATATTTCTAACTGGAGGTCAGTGATAAGTAAGCAGTAATATGGTAATGGATTGCTATTTATTTTCCAAACAGAGAGGGTATATCTTAGACCTATATGGGAGGAAAAAGCTAGTATTAGAATTCAGAGTTTACTGTAGATAAATCTGTAGCATAGATAATATACTATAAATTCAAAACCCACTTAGATACAGAATTATCATTTCTGGTATGAGAAAACTCTTTTCATTACTACAAAATTATTGTGTTAGAATTTTGGCCCTTCAGGAATATAATCCTTATGTTATAAAGTCTTTTATTGTTCCAGTTGATGAAGCATCACTCCATGAAATATGTCGTTGGGGTCTAATTGCATGGAATGTATTAATAAAGTATGATGATATGCATCCCCCCCCCCAAATAAAGTGATTGGATTTTGGCCCTTAAAAAAAACTAATCAATCCACAGTTACAACCAAGTTGGTAAAACATTGCTGAAAGCAGTAGTTTTCAATATTGGCTGAAAATAATCATCTCATGAGCTTTAAAAATTGCTGATGTCAAGATCAATTAAATCAAAATGTATAGGATTGGAACCAGGTATTGTTTTTGTTTTTGTTTGTTTGTTTTTAGGAAAAATTCCCAAGGTTATTCCCCCACAAAGCCAAGTTTGGGAAACACTGGCAGTCAGCATCTCTAACAAATAATGTGTGGAATAGCCACATCCGCAGTAGCCTCTCCTGGTCACACCGAAACACTGTTTTCATTACTGCCAACATTATGTTCCCCTCTGAAAGTGTCCTCAAGAAATCTATAGAGAAAATTATAGCTCTCCGTGAAAATGCATTGATGTAAGTCTCTGACTATGCGGATGGAAAGTAAGAAAATTTTAAAAATTGTACTTATCTTTGATCTCTTTCTTCATACGTGTTGGCATTCCTCCATTTCCCATTGACTTAACGTTCAATTTTTCTCTTCACTGTTTTTCTTGGGTGACATTGGGAATTTTTACCATCTGATGAAGGCAGATGTATTTTCAAATAAAAATGTCTTAAGCATTTGTTCTTCTTACTATTCCTTTCTTTGGCAGAATATTCATATAGTTGATAAATAGTTTGCTTTCTTTAAATACCTTTTCATATAATCTTTGTAGCATGTTTCATGGGTATTTTAACCTAGTTTTATGGTTTTTCATGAAATAAGGTATTTTCTAAATATGTTATGCTGAATTTAACTGAAATAAGCAGTTGTACTGTTAAAAAGATGCCTTTAAAAAGATGATGATATCTTGCATTTTAGGATAACACTTCCATCCTGAAAGATTCCAAAGCGCACTGAGAATGGTTACAAATTATACAGTGAAGCACAGTCACTGTTGTAGAGTGAGGTATGGCAGCTGTTTAACAGCTCACTGCGACACTGCACAGCAGGTTGGGGTAGGAAGTGAAGAATAATACTGGAGTCACTTGAAAAAATTGCTGGGGGGGGTGAGGTAAGCAGAATGTAATTACCTAAGTTGGAACTTATCCAGGACACAAGGCCAACACCTCCAGTCTTAGAAGGGAAAGCTCTGATTCTTTAGTAACCATGTACTCTCATTCCTTGTAACTGAAATGGAAGAGTGCTTCTATTCTCTGTCAACTATCTACATGTGCTAGTTTAACCAACGGTGATCCAGTTGAGACTTAAAAATGGTAAAAAAAAAAAAAAAAAAAAAGGCCATTTTTAAAAACCAAACAGTTTCAAACAA
>NW_006160159.1:2530197-2537353 GCF_000334495.1 Tupaia belangeri chinensis
TTCTCGCTTTCTATCTCTCTATCTCTCTCTGTCTGGCGAGCGCACATGCCCTATAGTGAAAACCTCTCAAAAAAAAAAAAAAAAAAAAAAAGGCCCTTTTTAAAAAACAAACATGTTCATACTAACTCATGGATGATTAGTAGATTTTTATTTGCCTACCATCTTGGGCCCTTATGGCTCTTTGAAGAATGTGAAGGATCCTAAGGTCACACTCAGGATTAAAAAAGAATTTCATGACAGATTAGTAATGTCTGCTGTGGACATTGAAAAAATAGGGTTACATTTGTGCTGTATTTTTTTTTTCAAGTATTTTATTTTCTCCATGAACAAGAGAGAGACACACACAGAGAGATAGCACACTGAACAGGATCTTGACATCACAGTCAAACCCCAGCTTCAACAGATCCCAGAATATGGGCATGTACATGTCTGGTGTACTCAGGGAAATCTGTGTATGCAAACTCAGAACCTTCCCATGAAGGTTAGCTTCATAAAGCATTCGTTTTTACCACTGCACCACCATTTGATCCTCTGTTTGTAACAGAGATCCCAGGGAGGAGGGATAGTTCTCAGGGGCTAAAGGTGCCTGTGACAGAATTGGACACATAGGCTTAGATACTGGCTGTGTTTCAGTTACGTGACCATCCTTAGTTCAATCAGCTCTGGCTGAGGAGGGTTAGGAAATCAGGCGGCTCAATAAAATAGCTGCCCAAATCTGTAAGAGCTCTTCCAAAGTTCATAAAAAGTGTGTGCTATGGAAAAACTGTGCATGGATTAAACATTTGTTTTCACCAAAATAAACTTGGACTTTAATTTCATTATCTATGAATTTTTTAATTCTCCTTTCTGAGTTCTCTGTCTCAGAACTGTGCTAATTTTTCTTTGCCTTACTTGTGTCATATTTTCTATTACTAAGACTTAGCTGCTACTATCCTGGGATGATTTAGCAATACTCTTAGTTCTCAAAACTTCTGATTAATTTTAATTTGTGCTATAGATTTACTTAATATTTTCTTTACAAAATTGTAGAAGGAAAGAGTATTGATTCTTTTGTAGTACCCATCATGGGTGAGACAAGAGATAAAAAGGTATAACTTTAGGTCAACGATCTCTGTGTAAAAATATCCAGCAAAGGAAGCAGTTTGGTGTCAGGTTCAGTTGTCTTTTCTTTTTTATAATTTTTTAATTTTGCTAGAGAGCACATGCATTTATCAGAGATAGAGAGATGCACGTGTGAGAAAGCACTCACCATGGGGCATGGTCATACCACAGTACCCTCTCTTCCATTACTCTCTCCTTTCAGCATTTTGGGTACACATGCCCTAACCACCATTCCACGGGCTGGCCCAGTTTGGGTTTCCATTTGTAAAAACAAATCAATGTCCAAGGGAAGCAAATAGGAATTCAGGTTAGAAACACCAGATGTAGGAAACAAATTTACTAAATCAAGGTGATAATAGAATATCAGAATTTGGCTTGTTTGGGGAATATTTGGAGCACAGGATAACAGGGCCCTGGTTCTGAAACCAGCACCAGGGATAGCTCCCAGTGATGCTGGCTTTCTTGGTGCTTCAGTTCTTTCCCATTCAGCCCTGCCTTTCAGTTTGGCTCATTTAGCTCTGTGACTTACCGATGCCTATAAAATTAGAAAACTGGTCACTTTCATTCTGTTAATCTTAATATGAGGAGCAAATTTATATTATAATTGAGGTAGTATGTAATTTATTTTCTATATTTTATTTAATTCACACAATCACATGTGTTGGGTATTATAGCTAATATCTGAATTTGAAAAGATGAAATTAAGATTTACCTGTAGTCAAATTTCAAGGAAATGGTGGCACTATAAGTCCAACTTTGATCTGTTTGCCTTCAAAGTTTGTGTTCTGAATCACTGTATCACAAAGTTATCTAAAAATGAGGTCATTTATGTGGCACTTGAATCAATAAAGCAGAGAGGCTATAGGGACATTCTGGGGTTTTAGAGCACAATTGAGAAGAAAATCTAGAATGTTTCTAGTAACAGGCTAGAGTATGGACAATTCCTATTTTCTTCTGTACTCCAGAATTATTACAGGTAGAGTCGTTAGAACCGGTAGATAAGTTTTTGTGGTTCCTTCTTTTGGTGTGATGGAAGTTACTTGAGCAGAAGAACCACATGTCAGCTTATTAAGAGAAAATACCTACACTTCCTATGAATTTGACCAAAGTGAACTTTAAATTATTTTTGAACACATTATTTTATTTACTATTATGTTAAAATTTGCTATAGAGCACATATACTCACCAGAGAAAGACAGACAGAGAAAGAGAAAATGCAAAAGCAAGCCTCTGCATCCAGGACTCCTGGCTGGTCATATGGAAAGCCCAGCACCTTGACCACCACGCCACCTGCTGGCCCCAACCTTTAAATTACTTCAAACTCTGTGATAGTTTGATTGTAGGTGTGTCCCTCTATTACAGGCCTCCTTTTATTTTTCTCTAATAAAACACTTGTCTGAATGACTGTCAAAGGTCTCTTTAAGCTCTGATTTTGATAATATAGAGCAGTTCTTGATTTTTCAAATGTCCATCCATCTGATATAAGCAAGGACTTAAAAATTAGAGACCATATTTCAATCTGTAGTACTGTGTCCTGACTCTTTGGGGCCATTGGTTTACTCTATACTCTTGGTGATTTCCAGAGAGGAACTCTAAATGAAAAAAGGTTGGTTGACCATCTTAATAAAACTGGCTTGGTCTAAGCAATCTTCTGAAGTAGTAACTAAGAAGATAAAATCATTTTTTCATTTGTTGATGGGCTGTGGAAAAAATTATTTAGTTATCTGCATTTTAAATAATTTTAATGGTTATATAACAGAAATGACTCAATTTTACATCTAAGGTCATGTAAGTCAAGTTTATGCCTGCAGCAAATTCAAATATTCCGGTTATAAAATTTCTGAAAATGCTTTATAAAGGTAGAACTGACATACCTTTAATCATAGTAATGTTTTATCATGTTTTAAAACTGCAAATTGTTGTCTATTGCTATACCTTCATCATAGCAAAAGAATATTCTATCATTCTAAGAACAGTATGATATTGCAGTTGGTAAGTTGAGGAAGACCAATGGATAAATAGTTGGACACTTTTTGAAAACGATCTTCTGTGGATTGTAGTTAGACTGTATTGTTAGTCAGTCAAATATAGCTTTATAAATGGTATAATTTTAAGATTTTAAAAGCAGTTGAAAAGTCTAATAATTTATTTTATACAGAAAGACAAATAATTTACTGTACAGGTCATATTTACCTTTCTTTTAGATAATATTAACATAAGTTGTGTGTGTGCACATGCACACAGTGTAAGTACGTGTATGTGTGTGTGCACATGCACACCATCATTTGGGGTATTTTTTGGTAGTTTTATTGCCTTTCACATTGGCCATTCAACCCTAGGTGGATATGAGAACTCTGCAGAACTTTTCAGAATCCTTCTGCTCAGATAGCACCCTGGATCAGATAACCCTGAATTTCTGAGGATAACATTACACATATCACTACAGTTTTAGCTTCTCAGATTGTGAATCACTGATAAAATATATGAACACTAGCTAAAGAATTTACATACTGCACAAATGTAGGTAATTGTATAGAAGACAGAGAAAAAAATCTTGGTCGTCCTTACACAGACAAGAGCTTTTAGAGGTGCAACGGTAGGATGATTACTGAAATTGGGTGACCAGGGAGATAAATATGGGGTAAAACTAAATTTTATTTAGTATTCTTTCTGTTAGCAGTGTGTTAAGTGAAACATCTAGAAGATGATGTAAAACACCCACAATTCACCTGGTCACTTGTGCAGTTTTTCCTTGACTCCAGTTGCTAACCAGTTTATGACCTGAATCTTGATGATTAATAATTCTTATAATATTTTCTTAGCTAGTGCGACTTCAATTGCAATACTTTTTCTGCCTATGTCTTACCCTTATAAAATAGCACTGAACTATTTTTCTCAATAAGTTCTACTGACACACAGTCCCAAAGATTAATTATAAATTGCAGAGAAGTACTGCCCTTTGTCAATTTTAGAATGTGTAGATTTATCTTCTCTTTTCCCTTGTCTTTCCAAGCTAAATGAAATTAGGAGCTTAAAGAAACCTATTTTACATGGAACCTGTTCCTATTATCTTATTTTAAACAATAGTGCCACTAACTTTTATCCTTGACTCTTTGGTTGCTCTATTTTAATTATTATAATTTTAAAAAGAATCATCTCTATTTTTACAAACCCATTTATTTCACAACATTGTATAAACATCTTTTTAAAGAATTTTTCTGAAATGCTGTTATTTTTTACCTGATAGGTCCTCTCCATAAGTTGATTTGTGAACACCAAGTGACTTTTTTTTTCTTTTAGTCATTATCTGTTTATTTGTTTTTTAAGGAGCAGATGAAGGAGGAATGAGAATCAAAAAAACTTAGACAACTGTGGAAATAAATGTTGGGTCACTTTGCCATGGGTACTTAAATAATGCCCCAAGGAAGATGGAGAGAGTAACTTTGGGGCTTAGACCATTTATCACTGATATTATTATGCTGGTACAGCTCTGCAAATATTTTCTTACAGGGTTTTATAGACAGTTCACAATAAATAGCATTCGTTGAAATGGTCTTAGGTCCTGTAAAGAAAAGTCTGTATTCCAGAAGGAATTCTTTTGCAGTTATTTAATAGCGTTCCGTTCACGATACCTTCCTTCTCCATACTTTTGTATTCATTGCAATACTGGTGTAAAAAACTGACTTTTAGATGTTCCTGCTACCTGATTGAAAGGAAAGAAACTTTGGCCTTAGAGGATTATATTTAAGTATGGAAGCTCTCTTTATTACTGAGATGCTTACCAGTTACTTAGCCTTTGAAAAGGGCAGAGTGGGATAGGGAAATGTGGACAATGTGAATTGGTTAGATGTGCAAAGACTTTGACTGGAATCCTGATGAAACACTGTGATGATCAGTCAAAGGCAGAGTTAATTGTATGTTTTGAAGGTTAGGCAGCTCCTAGAATGGTATGATTTAAGAGGTAGCTGAGAAGATCCAAACTCTTCCAGACACCTCACTAGTACTTCCTGGAGTTTCACTACCAATGAGAGAGGAACTTTTGTTTTTACTAAGATCCTTAATTGGTTTTAAGTTTTAGCAAAATTCCTCCAACTGTGCTTTTTGGGCATGTGCAAATGTACATGCTTTTTAAGAAGATGGCAGAGCTCTCATCAGAGCTTTACATGTCCATAAAGATTGTCCTTAAAAGCAGAAGTTATCACGGAGTTGTTATTTTTTCTTAATAGAATTTCATGTTAATCTAGTCAAAGCCATTTCCTTTTTTGTATCTTACTGAGGTGGGTTCACTGATTTTTTTTTTTTAAAGCAAGATGGAGATTTCCTAGTTAACTTCTTTTCGTTTTTCATCTTTATCTTTTCAGGAACCCAGAGGAATTTAGGGTGAACAGTAAAATAGATATTGGGACAGTTGGATGTCTATGAGGATCTTCAGGCTTTTAAGTACTTACCAACAAGGCCACAGTATAATAGGTATAGGAGGCTCTGCAGATGAGGCGTGCCAGAGTGAGAAAAGGAGACAAGCCAAAGGAGGGTGAAGGCTAGCAAAAACTGAACATGTCTTAAGATAATTTTCATAATTTTTAGTTCATCTGATACTAGAAGAGACTGCAGTTATATTCCCAATAATATTGTATACCACAAATCTCAGAGTTTGCTTCAAATTATTCTCAGATTATAATTTTCTTTGCTCAGTGATTTAAATAATAAACTCTGGGAATTAGTACTTCAAACATCACTTCCAGAAGACATAGTTCTACTTTTTATTCATCTTGTCTTTGTCCTGAGTGTTAGCAGACCTATCTAATGTATCTGCAAGGATAAGCTAATTTATTTTATTTTTTAGTGGCATATTAATAGATTTTATTATTTTAGTGGCATATAATAATCACACACATTTATGGTGTATAATGTTTTTTTTTCAGTACAAGAATACATTGGATAGTGATCAAATCATGGTATTTTGTATATCCATAATCTTAAACATTTTTTATTTTTTGATGAAAATATTGAAAAACCCTCTTTTTTTTAGCTATTTTGAGATATATGGTAAACTATGCAATAGTTTATCATACTTAAGTTTGTTCATCTACCTATCTGTAATTTTCTTTCTGTTAACCAATATCTCTATCACTCCTACCCAGTCCAGCCTCTAATACTCATTCTTTTAATTGGCACTCTCTACTTCGATAAGGTCAAAGTATTAATTTATGAAACATTATTTTGGATCTGCAGAGTGTCCGAGTCTCAAGTAAGTTCTGTAGATCCAAAGTTAAGATCTTACTACCAAAGAGTTTTCGTCATTCATATTTTATGGGTAATGCAATATCATATAGTATTATTTTGCCAAACTTGAAATGTTTATGCTTGTATTTTTATTTATATAGTAAATAAACAATATAGTTTTTGAGATGACATTGCCAACAGTCACCGATTCACATACAATGCTGTTATGTATTGTTTATATTTACATTAGTATACTTATACTCTCCTGGAAATATAAGTGCAAAATATATGTAAACAATGAGGTACTGTCATTTGGAATGTATCATATGATGTACCTTAAAGAGCTAGTCTTTAGCAAATATTCAACCAATCATTCTGGGGGAAATAGTCAATTAAACGCTCTAAGTTACTAGAAAATATACACTGTATTTATGAATGTTTGCATGTGCTGAGGACTGCTAAGAAGCAGTCTGGTTTTAAATATTTCCTGGTCTTTCTCTTGAAAACAACTGAAGAGATTCTTAATTTTCTTGAATATAGATAAGTCTTTGTGTTCAACAGTTTTTTTTTTTTTTTTTGAGAGATTTTCACTGTAGGGCGCGTGCGCTCGCCAGACAGACAGAGAGAGACATAGAGACAGAAAGTGAGAAATCACCCCCCAGGGGGGATGGTCACGCCGCAATCCCTTCTCCTCCATTCTCCTCTCGGGATCTTGGGCATGCACGCACACGCACCCGGCGTGAGTTTTTAAGCCACCGGGTCCGGGACATGAACTGCGGTCGACTACGTGGGAGTCCAGCGACATAGCCATTACGCTAACTGCTGGTTCCCA
>NW_006160159.1:2538691-2584895 GCF_000334495.1 Tupaia belangeri chinensis
CTCTGTTAGCTTCAACATTATGAATGCTCTAAATTCCTTATCAGACATTTCCATGATTTTCACCGAACTGCTTGTGGATGAAGAAGAGTTACTCTTTTCCCTTGGAGGAGAGGTATTTTCTCATTTTCCCATATTTCTTGTGATCCGGCGGTGATTTCTTGTCATCTGATGGATGTTGTGTTTCTTTCAAATTCTTGAAGTTCAGCCTTAATGTTCAGGAGCAAGTAGACAGAGGTGATCTAGAACCTCTTTGCCGTTCTATTGTGCTTGCTGGTGCAGCAGATTCAGTAGATAGTGGGTAATATTTTAACCCTATTAGTATTTGGATATTTAGCTACAGTGCTCTTAGATCTGTCTAAAAACACATTGAAAGGATATTGGAGGGTGGAGAGATAAGAAAAAGGAAAACAAAACAGAGAAAAACAGACAAAAAAATTTAAAAAATAAAAATTTGTAATTACTGTTCTTTAAAAAAAAAATCACAAAATAGAAAACCGTGTGGTGCTGGTGCAGCAGATTCAGTAGATAGTGGGGAATATTTTATCCCACAAGCTCGTTTGCTGGAGGCTGAATTATCTGTAGAAAATCTTCATTTCCTTAAACATCTAATTCACTGGAGCCATGTGGAACCTTCTCCTGAAGGCCCTGCTTCTTCTGCCGCTAGCTTATTTGTTGGAGGCTGAATTATCTGTAGAAAATCTTCATTCCCTTAAAAATCTAGTTCACTGGAGCCATGTCTGTTCAACAGTTTGTAGTTGAATTTTAAAATGAAACTCTAAAGAAAACTAGTTGATACAGTAGTTGCTTACTGTAACTGTTTGCAGATGCCATGACAGTTTTTTAGCATGCGACAAAGTTGAGGACAGATGAGAAAATAAAATAATAGTTGCTACCACTGGCAGCAGATATGAATGTTGAAGGACAGAAACATTTTAAGTTACATAACATATCAAATTGTTAGGAGACAAATGTCGTTCTTAAAATGTTAGTGCACTATAGGTCTTAGATCAATCTTGAGTATTTTAAAATACTTCAGATTTTATATAAACTAATATTTGATGTATGTGCACAGAAAATTGACATTTTGGAACTCACTTTTGGGGGGAGGGGGAAGGTTTTTGCTATAGGGTGCGTGCGTTCGCCAGACGGACAGAGAGAGACAGAGAGACAGAAAGTGAGAAATCATCCCCCAGAGGGGATGGCCACGCCGCAGTCCCTTCTCCATTCTCCTCTCAGGATCTTGGGCACGCATGCACACACACCCGGCGTGAGTTTTAAGCCACCGGGTCCGGAACACGAACCATGGTCGACTACGTGGAGTCCAGCGACATAGCCATTATGCTAACTGCTGATCCCCTGGAACTCACTTTTTACACAGAAACATACCCTTCTCATCTTGTCAAATAGAAACTTACCTCATGATGACCTATTTAAAAACCCAAGTTAGTCATTTATTATAATGGGATGAGACACTGAAAAAATAGAATTATAATATTTATCATTCAAATTTTAGGATATGTATACTCTGTAATGGTTTATTTTTAAAATTCATTTTAGAAGCCGCATGGGCTTAAGAAATTTTGGACTATGATGGTAATATCTGAGAGGGAAAGTTTTTAATAGTTCACAACTTTATTTTTTGGAAGATGTATACAGACTCAATTATGAAGATTGAAATGTATGAAAATAGAGATTAGGAAGGTGAGAGAAAATGGCTAAAGTTGGCAGATTTAAATAATTGGAAAAGTGAGAAGAAAGCATTAATGATTTCACCTGGTGCTACTTTTTTTTTTTTTTTTAGAATTTTGCCATAAAGTGTGTGTGCTCGCCAAATTTTTCAAAAAAAGTGAAAAATCACTCCCCAGGGGGAATGATCACAGCTGCAATCCCTTACTCCTCCTTTCTCCTCTTGGGACTTTGGGCACACATGCCTGGCATGAATTTTAGGCTGCTGGGTCTGAGATTCGAACAACGATCAATTTTGTGGGAGTCCAACAACGTAATTATTATGCCATCTGCTGGTCCAAATTTCACCTGTTGCATCTGTGAGTTTAACTTTGAAAAGAGGAGACTATGAGTTGTGTGTATGAGGTGCTAGCTGATTGCTTAACAATGCAAATACTAGCCAGTGTGAATACAGTATAGATTGGAGTGAAGGACATTTGCTAGGGAAGCAGGGCAAGTGAACACTGCTCACCTAGTGAAGGGGTAGAAGCAAGGAATGGACCTTCATCAGCGTCAGGTGAAATGCAAGGTGCTCCCTGTGGGACCTATTTTAAGTAGAGAGAGGCCAGTTGTTCACCAGGCTTCACTTTTTTGGATATACACTCACTGCCTCACAGGAGAGCTTGAAAACTATTTGAGGGTATGCTCTTCATTCCCAGAGTACACCTAAAGAGTAAAAGCAGAATCTTCAAGATGAGTTTGCAAAGAAACTGAAGGTAGCATTGCATTTCAAATAAGAACTGGGCTCTTGTGACTCTGGCCTCAGCTGCTTGGCCCTCAAGCTCATATATGACCTCAAGCTCAGTTTGCCTTCCCCATAAAATGGAAACTCTCAGTGTTCTCCTTACTAGCCTCATGGGATGATCATTTATATGAAAGCTGTTTATACATCATGAAGCAATGTGCAATGTACAATGATACGGTTATGATACCAAAAAATCAGGGCAGATTACTAGAGAGAATATTGGTATTTATATTTCTGTATATTCTTTCTTTCTCTTTCCTGCACAAAAAGGGTGCAACTTTCATTAAAATGGTTCAATTTCAGGTTATTTGAACCCACTTAAACACAGAAAACAAAAGTTCCCAGGTCTTTGAGGGCATTGTGTATGGACGTTCTACATTTGTACTCTAATGTCCATCTAAGCCCATATTTTAAGATGGTTAGAAATTACACACATGTGCACACACATGGAAAAAAAACAAGTTCAGAAGGATATATGCAAAATACTACCTACCACTACATCTGAATGGTGGGGTTAGAATGATTAAATTTGTTTTCCTACTTTTCTTGTTCATGTTTTCTGAGTGTCAGTAATTACATATATACACAGGGACTACCAAAATTTTCGTGGAAAAACGGAATTGAAGTACAAGTTTATTTCATTATAAATGAATTTTGAAATCCATGCATAGTTTTTTTGTAATTACCCATTTTCAGATAACTCTTCAGACTTCTTATACACAACCAGCCCCTTCCCCTCCACACATATACAAAACTCTCACATGGAAACTTTATTTTGGCAACTCAGTTTGCCTCACTTGTTAGATTAAGGTTGGCTTAGCCATAGTCAACATTTAGTACATATGTAAACGTTAAACGTATAATTTACTATTTTATAAAAATTTACTGAAGGTAAAACACTGGCAGAGACTGCTGACACCATGGAACATTATGGTATATGAAAAAGACAGCTATGATTTACAAGATATGTTTTACTCTTCAACTCTCTGCTCACACACCTGATTACTCACTGTCCCTGGACAGTCTCTTTTGGGAGATTTCTGCTCTCTACTGCTTGGTGGTAGTAGCTCTAAGGAGCACATCAGCACAGCTGCACTTTGTATCTCCCCAACCGTGAGAGTGAAATCCCTGCTTTCTTGTGCCTGCCCTGCAGCAATTCTGCCTTCTCAGAATACTGACCTGCCATACTCTGAATACCATTTGCTTGTTTTTATTATTAACCTTTCATTCCAATTTCACCATGTAGTCTGGCAGCACACAAATCTCTGAGAAAGACATGATGGCCACTCAGTTACAAACAATGTATGATAGAGAAGACAAATAAGACATAAAAGTGCCACAAAAAAAAAAAAAAAAGAGTGGCACAGCGGAGAAATGATTGGTCCTGCGTGTCTGTCATTTTCATCATTTCTTCCAGTGACATTGCCACCAGGCATTTTGGATGGAGTGGACATAAAAAGTGATAAGAGAAAACAGAACAGTGGTGGGTGACCAAAATATAGTTAGATGTGTGGAACCACACTGACTGATGGCGTGGTGTATCATCATTCTCTTCCAAATGCCAAACTATCCTTTGTATTCAGTGAAACATATGAAAGAGGGAGAAACCGAATGGTGCCAGAGGTAACTTTTTGGGGGGATGGGGGGAGCATCCCTAGAAGGAAAGAGGGGTCCCGAGTGATTTTATAGAGTCGAGTTTGGCCAACTGCCGTATGAATTTGTACATAACTTTGGCAGTACAGAGCCTTGATCAAACTTAGCCAGAGGTATTTCACATTGAATCACCAATGATGAAGCAATCATCATGATATTTTCACATTAAGACTTCTTTGATTCCCAGTGATAGTTTCTGTGTTAATGTCTGCCTGCAGTATGTTCGGATTTATTTTGATTCAGAGACTTCAAGGCCGTGAAAACCATGTCGTTTACCTCGTTGTTCAACTAAGCTTTGTTCTAGTTACAAGTTAGTCACACGGTGTCTCAGAAGGATATTGAAGCTGCAATCTACGTGCAACCTGTCCTGCTTTTTTGTTTTGTTTTGTTTTGTAGTGTTGGGCACTACTCGTGTGTACAACACATTCCCATAAAACTTGCATTTTGTATTTACAGAGAAATTTCTCCTGAGAGTTAAAGTCTTGTAAAACATTCTTGTTCTACAGCATGAACGAATTACTATACTCAAGGGCATTGAAAGTGAAGTGTAGTGAAGAAAAGAATTTTTTCATTAAAATGCAGTTTGTATTGATAAAACAGATTACTAGCATTTGATGAAATGTGAAACTTGGAGCTCCCCGTGTCACTAAATCACTAGTAGGTTTATTTTGGCAAGAGGGACCAGCATGTTTGTCACATATAGGAAGCCAGGCCTTATACCTGTTAGCATTGCATTAGTTTAAATGATCTTTTGGTAAAGTCATTTTAAAAAGGAAAAAAAAAAAAAAGATATTATCTGTGCCTTGACAAGCAGGCTGTGGTAACTAAGATTATTAGAAAATAAAAGCTGTTGTGTTATCAGTTTTGGCACCGTCATTTATCAATCAGTATTTTAAACATTGACAAGTGGTAATTTAATAGAGAATGACCTAGTTGGCAGGAAGTTCTAATGACAGATGATGCAAACTCATTTATCACTAAGGGACTCTGCTGAGCTTCTTACCTTTCTCTGCAGCTCACATTTTCCAAGTCTGAGATGTGAGAAGCCACAAAGGGCAAATTCTATGGCACCAAGCCTGAAACCACTCCCAAGTAAAGAACAGCATTAACACTTTAGGAGCCCACATCTTTGAAAATGCTTCGCCATGTGGACAATTTTTTTCTAATTTAAATATAGATGAGATTGATACACTGTAGAGGTGTGTGGTATACTTAGATTTTTATACAAAGAGAAAGTGAGGTAGATGACATTTTGAAATAGATACAGAAAAAGGTGCTTTAAAAAGACAAACAGATTCTGACGGGAAATCCTCTATTATTTGATTCGCTTTCTTCCCTGTAGTTAATGAATCCTCTTTTTCTGGCTGCTTTCAAGAATTTTATTTTTCCCTTTTGTTTTCAGAAGTTTGACTATGATGTGTCTTGGCATGGATATTTTGGAATTTATCCTGTTTAGGGTTTACTTAGCTACTTGAAACTGTAAGTTTATGATTTTTACCAAGGGGAAAATTTTTAGCCATTTTGTCTTTGAATATCTCTTTATTTCACTTCTCTGCTTCTAAGATTTCAATGATATACGTGGTAGAACTTTTGTTATAGTCTCATTCATTTTTGAACCACTGCTAATTTTTCCCCCAGTATATTTTCTCTTCATTATTCAGAATGGCGAATTTCTATCATCTTTTTAAATTTACAGATTCATATCTTTTTCCCTTCCATTCTACAGTTAAGTTCACTTTTTATGTATATTCTATTTTTTATTTCTAAAGTGTCTATTTGGTTCCTCTTTTTATTACCTACGCACTTTTTTCTTACTCTTTTCTTTTTATCTGTGAAACATTTTCTTTAGATGTGTTTATAATTATTACTTGAATCACGTGTATGTTTTTTGTTTTAAATCCTTATCAGATAATTCTGGTATCTTTGTCATTTCAGTTGGCATCGGTTGATTGGCTTTTCTCATTGAGCTTGAGATTTTCTCCATTTTGCTGTAATAAGTAATTGTCTATTGAACCCCTGGCATATTCAGGAAGTCCCCAGGCTTGAATCCAAGACCCCCCCACACACACCCTCGAGGTCCAGCTGTGCCACCACCTTAAATCTTACTTTTTTAATAGGCCCCTCTGACACCGGCTTTGGTGGATAAAAGGGGTGCCACTTCATTACTGGTAAGTGGGGGCTCGAAGTCCCATTTCTCCCTCAGTGTCAAAGAATGGCTCCTTGGGGCATGTTACCACTGAGTTATGGTGAGAGTGCCAACTGTTCACTAAACCCCCTTGGACACCATCCCAATGAGGAAAGAGGGAAACCTCATCACTTCCTGGTTGGGATTAAAAATCCAATCTGTGACTTCTTTGATAAGGTCAGGAATGAGGAAGGATCCTGTGATGGTTTGGCACAGTTGAAATATGTAGATAGTCTATAAGGTTTTCTGGCAGGGTTGGGCTTGATGTTTACTGTAAAGTTCGACTACAGTAGAGCAGTTCTCTAAAAGATTTTACTTTGGGACCAGCAGTTATCGTAATGGCTATGTCGCTGGACTCCCACCTAGTCAACTGCGGTTCGAGTCCTGGACCTGGTGGCTTAAAACTCACGCCGGGCGCGTGTGAGTGTGTGCCCAAGATCCCGAGAGGAGAATGGAGGAGAAGGGATTGCGGCATGGCCATCCCCCCTGGGGGGTGATTTCTCGCTTTCTGTCTCTCTGTCTCTGTCTGTCTGGCGAGCACACACGCCCTATAGCAAAAACCTCCCAAAAAAAAAAAAAAAGTTTTCACTTTGTCTTGCTAAGTTGCTCCTTTCCTGGTCCTCAAGCTAGAGGGAGTAGTTTTTTTGTTTTGTTTTGTTTTGTTTTGTTTTTCCCCCTCTGGTCTTTTTTTGCCTTTACAATTGGTCTTTGAAAGTTGCTGGGTTTTTTAGAATCTTGTCTGGGATGTATCAGTTAAAAAGAAAGCCAAGAATTCCAATCCTGTAACTCATATTGCTAAAATGCCATACACTTACGGCTGGGACCACATGGGAGGCTTGGGTGCAATTTCTAGTCCAAGTTAAGGTCAGGTGCTATGGCGTGTGTGTGTGTGTGTATACATACATATATATATGTATACATACATATGTGTGTGTGTGTGTGTGTGTGTGTATGGGCTAGTTGGTGTGTCCCTCTAGTCCCAGCTAGGAGGTAAGAAGCAAGAGGAAGGTGACCCTGTCTATGAAAAAAAAAAAAAAAAAAAGGGAAGGAAGACCAGCAGATGAAATAATGGCTATGTTGCTGGACTCCCGTGTAGTCGACTGCGGTTTGAGTCCCGTACCAAGTGGCTTAAAATTCACACTGGGCACATGTGCATGTGTGCCCAAAATCCCAAGAGGAAAATGGAGAAGATATTAGCAGCATGGCCATTTCCTCTAGGGGGTGATTTCTTGCTTTCTGTCTCTCAGACAAGTGTACATGCCCTATAGCAAAAATCTCTCTTCAAAAAAAAAAAAAAAAGGAAGGAAAGGTAGAAAGATAAAACAAGTCAGTCTGCCTTCTTTTTCCTGCCTATCAGTCTTCTTATGATGTTTTACATGTAATAGCTAGTGTTTTCAATTGTAATTAATAGCAGGCATGGTGAAAAGTATTTCTGTATTATTTTACCCAAACAGAACCTATAGTGGGAGATTTTGGTACTTGTGTTTCAAAATATAGCAGAAGTTTTAGATATTTGACTTCATTTACTGCATTCTGTAATGCAGAACTGAAAAGTCCTGTACAATAATTTGGGGGCTATTCTTTTCAATTTGTTGTACAAATATACCAATGTAATAATTTCTTGTGATAAGTAACTAATGGGACCATTCTTTATTTAAACATAATTGACAAAGAGTAAACATTTTATACATAGATCTCTTTAAGATTGAAATATTATTTACAAGCATAGTGAAATATTGTTCTCCTTACTGATGAATATTTGGATAGTTTAGAAAAATATGCTCATGATTGTTTTGATTTTTAATACTTATTCTAAAATTATGGCACTGTTTTTAGGCATTCTGAGCATCTGAATTTTTTAAAAAGATTTTTAAATGTTTTTAAAAAGTGAAATTAGTAGAAATTATACAAGAGCAATCCCTCTGGTGCCGATAGGTTACTTGGTGGTTAAGGTGATGGATTCCCACATGGCCAATCATGGTTCAAATCTCAGACTTAAGTTAGAATATCATTCTGGATATCCATACCTAAAATCCCAGAAGGAGAATGAAGGAGAAGGGACTGTTACATGGCCATTCCCTTGGGAGATGATTTCTCATTTTCCCTCTCACTGTCTTTCTCTGGCAAATGTATGTATCCTATTGCAAAAACTCTAAAAATAACAATTTTAAAGAAAAACCAGTCAGCAGATGGGTGATAGATTGCCACATGGCCCTCTGTAGTTTGAGTCCTGGACCCAGCAGTTCGAAAATCACACTGGGTGCATGAACACACCCCCAGAAATCCCAGGAGGAGAATGGAGAAAAGGGATTTTGGCATGGCCATCCCCATGAGGGGCTAATTTCTCACTTTTTCTCTCTGTCTCTCTCCAGTGAGCTCACATGCCCTGTGGCAAAAACCAAAAACCAAAAAACAAACAAACAAAAAAAACAATTCCTCTGCCCAGTAGTATTCAGTTGAGGTCTGGCTCTGTGGTATGCTGTGAACTTTCAGTGGAGAGAGAAAACAGAGAAATGAATAAAGTGTAGCAAATCCGGACTACCCAGCAGTCTGAATCACCAAGTTCCAGAGATGTAGGGAATTCATGTCTCAGGGATCTGTCTGAGGCTGGTCAGATGCAGTTGTAAGGTTTCTACGTGTCAGTGCCCAGACCAGGTAGGTACAGGCAAATTCACACAAGGAGTCTCATCAACAGGGTCACTCAGTCCTGGGCAAGAAGGCACAAAAGAACCATATTCAGACATCTGTGCATCACCACCTTGTTTGTGTTTGTGGGCCGGGTCACTGCCACAGTATTATCTGGAAATGAGCAGTGCCAGAATTTGATGAAAATGGACTTTTGGATAATCTGACCCTAGAATTGTGAAGCTGGTGAAAGAAAGGTACAGGGGGAGATCCAAGGATGGACGATGGTTGTGGCCAGGGCTTGTTGTGGCCTCGAAGTGGGAGTACAAGTCTCCTTCTAGACCCTGTTCACTCCGTAGATACTGCTTAGCAAGGCCCTCCATAGTCCTGGGTCTGACTTTCAGTATCAAACTGCAAATGAGACAGGCTACTGAGGGCACAGATTCATGCTTAGAATCAGTTTGCCATAGCCAGAGCTGGGTAGAGAATCTGCTCTTGGCTGATGTCCTTTTACTTTTTAGTACTTTGCCAATATTTCTGAAGCCAAAAGATAAGTGGGAATTTTAGGGAGTTTTCATGAAGAGGAAGCAGCTCCCTTGGGAGTCTAAGCAATTGTGTTCTTTTTCCAAAATTTGGGTGTGTAAGAAAGGACTTGAAATGAGAATCCGAGACTTAAGATCTCTTGCCAGAGGGAGAGGACAGGCAAGCATCATACTTTAGCTAATAATAAATAAGGTGCAGTTGATGATGTCAACTGTGTTTTGTCATGGATAGGTTTGAGTCAAAATAAGTTGAAAACAGTTTTAAAATTCTACATAATTTTCATAACATTTCATTGTACATTTGCCCAGGTATATATACTTTTTTGTCTAATTTTTCTTTTCTGTCCTGGGAAAAAATAACTGTTCCTTAGTAGGAAAAGACCTAGATGCATTAGTAGAATTTTTGGACAGTGCCAAAAAGATAACATTTAATAAGTATTTTCCTTCAGTTATCCATTTCTTAATTCTTTTTACTGAATGAATTTCAACATTTCAGGTCTGGTTTTGTTTTGTTCTTGGTAGCTGTGACTATCCTTACAACTAAAAGGAAACAGAAAAATTACCAGAGTCCTCACTAGCAGTATAGCTAGAATTGTTCGCATTGTTTAGTAAGGGAACCAGCCATAGCAGTTATGTCACTGGACTCACACGTGTCCAACTGTTGTTCGAGTCCTGGACCCAGAGGCTTGAAATTCACACCAGGTGTGTGTGTGTGTGTGTGTGTGTGTGTGTGTGCATACCCAAAATCCCAAGAGGAGAATGGACGAGAAGGGATTGTGGCATGACCATTCCCCTGAAGGGGGATGATACCTTGCTTTATGTCTCCCTTTCTTTCTGGCAAGCGCACGTACCTTATAGCAAAAACCTCTCCAAAAAACAAAGACATTGTTAAGTAAGTCGAGTCTATCTGCAATGCACTTCGATCTCCTTTTCCTCTCTCCCCCCCATTCAAATGTTCTTTTAGAATCTTAGCTCCACGCGGAACGTGTGTGAGTGGATAAGTGGATGCCTGGTTTCCTTCCATAGGCTCACAAATTGGTGCTCCCTCTGAAGCTCCAACAGCCCCTCGACTACAAGTATTTGTGTTGTATAATATTCCTCAGTCTCCTGTCTGCTAACAAAATGGCAGCTGATCATACAATATGAGAGTTTGTGTTAACCCATTATGGCTGACGGTGGGCCTGTTAGAAATATGTTAGCAAGGATTTTCCATATTAGCTTTATCATAGGTACTCAATAAATGTTAATTGATGTCATCATCATCATTCAAAATATTTCCTACAGCCACTGGTTTTCAAATGTTGTTCCAAAGTACCCTTAGGGTTCTGAGAATTCTAACCAGGTGATAGTGAAGCTCTACTGAAGGCAGCAGAAGTTGGTGGGATGGAGGGATGTAGATGGAGACAGAAAACACTCTCTTCATGTTGCTCTTTGCCTCTTTAACCAAATAAGCTCTGTTTCTGTCTGTTTTCTATATTTATATTCCTGATAAACTCTATTTTTAAAAAAGATTTCACTGCCTTTTTTTCCAAAGAAATGTTGTAAGCAATGTGCTGTTTGCTAGAGAATGCAAGATGAATCTAGCTCTTTTGTTGTGGAAGTGCAGATGACAGGGACAAGGAAAAAAAGAGGGGAAATGTCCACATTTTCTATCACCCCACAATCTCTTTCTCCATCCTTCCAGCTCCTCAGGATCTCAGGCACACACCTACTGTGTTTTAGGTCTATTGGACTGGATATGCAAACCCATGGTCAGCCGTGTGGCTTTCAGCATTGAAGTTGGGTATGCTCCCAACTGTGCCACCAGATTGGGCCCAGACTTCATTCTTGAGCAAGTAGTGTGTGCAGATTGTAAAATGAATGCACTAGTCACTGGAAGCCAGATTATTCAACAGAGCTTTTGTCATGCGTGTCACACTCATTCCTTGTCTGTGTAACAGGGTTGTGAGGTTAGTACATCTGGTGGGGACTAATTATAAAACTGCTGTTTGACTTGTAACAGTCACTAAACTCTATGAGCCTTAGAGTCCCCAGCTCTTAGATGTCAAAAATATACCATGCCATAGAATTGTAAGGATTAAATAGGGCCATCTAATGACATGGTGGTTAAGGTGGCTAGATCCCTCCTGGTGAACTCTGCAGTTCAAATCTTGGATCTGGAGGTTTGAAGAGCAGATCAGATAACTATTCTTGAATGTTAAAATTCTAAAAGGAGGAAGAGATGGAGGAGAAGGGATTACAGTATGACCATCCTCCATAGGCAGTGCTTTTGTACTTTTCTGCTTTCTCTGTCTCTCTTCCAGAAGCACATGTATCCTCTGGTAAATTAAACAAAACAAAATAAGACCAAAAAAGAGTAAATAAAACTTTTTTTAAATATAAAGTTCCTGGTATACCTATAGACCTCAGTATATATACTCTCTCCCTTTAATATATAGAAAATATTAGCTGGCATTTCACAAACCCTCACATGATAGCCTTACAACTAAGATGGTTAGGTAGATTCATAAATAGCTAACCACCTTTATGAATGGATGTGTACTCTTGACTTTCTTTTACCCTAAAGGGACACTCTAGGTCATTAAGGAAAAGGCACAGATGTGGTTTTTGGTCAACTTCATTTAAAGACCAGGCCGTGTCACTCACCAGGCCCTTAAACCAGTTACTTTAGTTGTTTAAGCCTCTATTTCCTCATCTATAAATAAGGTGATTATAAGGAGTCATGTGAGGATCAAACTACGGAAAACTGCTGACGGTAGTTCTTCACATCACAGTAAGTACTCAAGAAATTGTCCTTCTCTTCTTCACTTTGGCATGATGCCACAAATATAAACCCAAAGCAAATTTCTAGACTTTTGGATGACATAGAACAAGGGATGAGTAAAAGAATAGCAATTGAAGCATGAAGTTTCAAAAGTTATCTTTTTTTTTTTTTTAGCTATGGAAGATAACTTTAATTATAATCATAGAGCATATCACAAATTATAATTTATTAAAGTTTACCTGTCTAATTATAATGCCAGAGAGAAATCCAATACTACATATACTCAGTATCCAGCACAGGTCTTATAATAAGTTAATTTTTTTTCCAAATGGAAACAATGTGAAGTTTCAAAAATGATCTTGACAGTCCCAAGTGGACCAAAATGTACAAAATGATACTTGAGAGAATAACTATCACTCTTGCATTTAAAATGGAATTTTATGTGTAGAGCCATCCCTCCGTATCTGTGAAGAATTGGTTTCAGGATCCAGTAAATACCAAAATTCATGAATGCTCAAGTCCTATATATTAAAAGAGTGGAAAATTTCTATATAGCCCATGCATATCCTCCCACCTAACTTTGTCATCTCTAGATTATGTATACTATCTAATTTAATAGAACTTCTATGCAAATATTTGTTATACTGTATTATTTAGGGAATAATGACAAGAAAAAAGAGTCTACATGTTCAGTATAGACATTATCATAGGCCAAACTATGTGTCAGCAACAGCACAATATTTTGAGTCCCATAGTTGGTTGAATCCATGAACACATAAACCATAGATACAGAGGACCAACTGTATACAGGCCACTTCAAAAAGTTTATGAAAAGTGCATAATTATGAAAAAAAGCTATGCATAGATTTAAAAATGTTTTCCACTAAAATAATCCTATACTTTAATACACTTTTCAGGAGCTTTTTTTTAATTGCCAGAGGACATATGCACTTACCAGAGAGATGAAGTGAAAAAGCACTTCCTCCAATGTGGTCTCTCTACTGTCCTTTTCCCTCCATTTTTGTATCTTGTCAGGATTCTGGGCACACAGGCACATGTGCACCTTGTATTTCTTAAGCTGCCAAGTCCAGGATTTGAACTGTGGTCAGCCATGTGCACTCTGACTCTCTTAAGCACTAGGCTAGGGACCAGTTTTTTTTTGTTTGTTTGTTTTTTTGAGAGGTTTTTGCTATAGGGCGCGTGCACTCGCCAGACAGACAGACAGAGAGAGACAGAGAGACAGAAAGCGAGAAATCACCCCCCAGGGGGGATGGTCACGCCGCAATCCCTTCTCCTCCATTCTCCTCTCAGGATCTTGGGCACGCATGCACAGGCGCCTGGTGTGAGTTTTAAGGCACTGGGTCTGGGACGCGAACCGTGGTCGACTACGTGGGAGTCCAGCGACATAGCCATTATGCTAACCAAAGGTTCCCAGGGGCCAGTCTTTTGAACTGACTTTTGAAGTTTCTGCATCCCAACTTAAACTTCTAAATATGCATAAAGAGTTTTAAAGTACTTAACCTGAAGACAGGGAATTCTGTGGAGAGGTAAAATAGAAATGTTGAACCTTAGAGTTTGAAAGATGGTTGTGTACTGCATTTCTTTGTTTTGTTCCCAAGCAGAGAATAATGACACAAATCCTCAAGACAAAGATAAAAATCACTGGAAAGATATGTTTCTGTTAATTAGATACACTCAGCAATTAAATAGTGTGTGTATTTTATGTTGTTTTGAAGAAATAAGTTTGACATTACTGATCAAATCATAAAGATTTTTATGTCAGAGGTGACCAAGGGACAAAGGTCCCTGAGGTTTTTTTTTTTTTTTCCTTTGAGAAGTTTTTGCTATAGGGCACATGTGCTCATCAGAAAAATGGAGAGAGACAGAGAGACAGAAAGTGAGAAATCACCCCCGAGAGGGGATGGCCATGTCGCAATCCCTTCTCTTCCATTCTCCTCTCTGGATCTTGGGCACACATGCACACACACCTGGCATGAGTTTAAGTTGCCGGGTCCGGGACTCAAACCACGGTCGACTACATGGGAGTCTAGCGACATAGCCATTACACCAACTGCTGGTCCCAAAAAATAAGTTTGACATTACTGATCAAAGATTTTTATGTCAGAGGTGACCAAGGGACAAAGGGCCCTTAGATTTTTAATTGGGGAAATGCTACATTTCGCTGACTTGACAACTCCTCATCTATAACACCTTGGAAGATAGTCTTTTTTCCCCTGTTGTAAATAGCTTTTGCACCCTTTCATGGAAAAAGTTACAAATGGAAGTAAATTCAACAGTCAATAGGTGGAATGTTAAAGCTGCATCTTTTCAAGGGATCCCTGAATGGGTAGAATGTTGAGTAAGGACAATTGCTAAGTTTGTGTGTAATCAATTGTTATTGCATACCTACTTAAGTTAGTACAGCATACATATAGAAATCAGTAAGATCAATCCTGGATAATGTCTTTAAATATAGATTCAGAATATATTGGTAGCATTGTCTATTATCCCTTTTCTAAAAGGAGCGTTTTAGAAGAAAAAGAAATTCAGGAACATCCTGTATAAAGAAGAAAATTTAGGTGTCAGTGCTTATTGTTGCCTCAGTTCAGTTCAATTATTAGTTTAATAAAAGGCAAAGTGATTTTGTGATGTGTATGGCTTATGAGAATCAAGAAGAACTCATTTTCCTATGCTTATTCTAGTACTACTTAGAAACTTACTGTGAACAGGACTGTATTTAATCTTCCTCATTTGAGTGGCATATGCAAGCAGGAGAACTCGGTGAGTCATTTGAATAATCCAGCTAGTGTAACTGCATATATTCTTGGGAATGATGGAAAGGTTAAATGCCTTGAAACACATGTATTCTGAGGGGAGCTCCGAGCTACCGCTCTCTAGTTTCGCTGGGAGCAGAACTGAGGCCAAAAGTACTAGCTGTGTTTTATAGGGCTTAATACACTCCCATTTCAAGGTGATTGCCAGTTATTATGTGATCATGAGAAGATAGACTTTAATTTCAGTGAGCATTAGCATCATCAGCAACAAGCTTTTTTGCATGTGGTGTGCCAGGTGCCGCATAAAATATGTTAAACTAGCATCCCGCTTGCCCTCTCCATGCTGATGACGTTAAGGGTGATGCAGTCTGTTTTAGATATAAGCCAATCTGAAAGGTGAGGTGATTCATAACAGCAGCTAGAGTCACACCTCACATTTACGTACCACGTTCTGGTTTACAAAACTCTTAAGAGGGCAGAACATTTTTCCAAGGCAGCTGATGGATTCTATGAAGCAGAAATGTTTCTGGTACCAGTTTCCTAGAAGGGAATTGAGTCTTTATTTTTATTGAAGAACCAGAAGATGCAGCTTAAGATGTGATCACAGCAACGTGCTCCAACAGAAAGAATATTCCAACTGGAAATAAGGAACTAGACCATTTTCCTGAATTTTGGTGTGGAAAAAGCTTGGGGGAGATCAAGGTACAGGATATATAGAAGATTTAATGAAGCGTATAATGTGGAAAGAAGGAGAGACATATACTTAAGCTCTGAAATGGAGCCTGCCAAGTTTATTCAGGTGTCCAGTGTATTATCAATAGTGAAAAGAAGTGAACCAACATTTCCTTGCTGAATACTTGTCTTCCCTCCCTTATACTCTAGTCCTTGTGTCACTCTGTGTACGTACACTGTCTGACTCTTCACTTCTTAATATCCAACAGCCTCTGCAGCTGTTACCCTATTATTTTCCTACTGTCTTCCTATTTAGGTGTAGAGTAATATTCTTTCTTGTTATCTTTTATTTACTACCTTTGCATATTTAAAAACAGTACGGGGACCAGCAGTTAGTGTAATGGCTATATCGTTGAACTCCCATGTAGTCGACTGCAGTTCAAGTCCCGGGTCCAGTGGCTTGAACTCATGTCACGGGTGTGTGCGTACATGACCAAGATCCTGAGGAAAATGGAGGAGAAGGGATTGAGGCGTGGCCATGCCCCCTGGAGGGTGATTTCTCGCTTTCTGTCTCTCTGTCTCTCTCTGGCTTTCTGGCAAGCGCATACGCCCTGTAGCAAAAACCTCTCCAAGAAAATAAATGAAATAAGAACAGTATGTTGGATTATCTTATTTCCAAAAGAATTTTCTGAATCACTGGCATTAGATACTTTGGTCATTTATATCATATAATATGTTGTGGTGTGATTCTGCCCTTAATTTATCCCATGCTCCTTTGTTTACTTTACTGCTGACCCTGCACGGATGTCTAGGGGAAGCTTTAAAAGTTAAGTATAGAGACATAATTGTACATACATGTGTCATGTATATGCATGCATACTGTCAATTGACTAACGTATAGTCAGTCATTGGGTTGGAAGGTTCTTAAACTTGGAAACTCTATCTTTATTACCTCTTAACACTCTACAGCAAGCATCAGCATATTTCTTTACTGTTGATTTTCAATAAATATCCTTATTGGGTAGGCAATGTTTGACACATTAGAAAGGAAATCTGTGTCAGGGTGCCACACCCTCGCTAAATTTGGTTTAGCACTTAGCTTATGTCTGTCTGTTCCTTCCTTCCTTCCTTCCTTCCTTCCTTCCTTCCTTCCTTCCTTCCTTCCTTCCTTCCCTCCCTCCCCCCTCCCTCCTCCCTTCTTTTTTTTTTATTTCTGTCTTTCTGTCTTTCTTCTGGTCTTTCTTCTTTTTTAATCAAAGACAAGGCCTCACAGTTCCAGTTCTTCTTCCTCTGTCCAACTAGGGCTACAGGGACACCCCACCACACCTGGCTCTTTTAGAACAGCTGGTAAAGATATAGCTAGATTAAATTTGGATGGAGTCAGTGTACTTCTGTACTTTTTTCACATTGTTGAGCTATCAGCACATCAGTAAATGAGGTTTCCCATTTTGAAAAGTGACATGAAAATATTGGGTGTGATTTGTATAATTACTACTTAAACTTTTGAAAACTGAGCTTACACCCTTAACAGAAAAATTGACATTTTGGTTGTGAGCCTTGCTTATGGGACACCTCAGAATAAACTTGGATCTCGAAGGTCAGTGTAGAAGCTCATTGTCAATTCAGCGTGGAAAAGCTTACATAGCACCTCCACAGCCAGGTCTGGCTTGTGTTAATGCTATTAGACCTTACTCTCTCAAGTGCTCCAGCCTCTCATCAGAAGAAAAGAAGAAAACTGAGGTGCAGACAGACGGAGTATACAGATGACAAGGCAAGCCTTCAAAGAGCATGGAGGACTTAGAGATGCTTGAGAGAAAACTAGATGAATCTTGAAATATGAGCTTCAGTGTAAACATCCCCAAAGACCAAGTGGATGAAATCGAAGGAAAAGATGAGAAACTTGGAAGAGGCAGACAGACAAATTTGAAACAAGTGTTTTTGTGACTGGAGGGGCAAGCAGAAAGTAGTTTAAAAGCATTTCTGAGGCAGCCAGATATGTCAAAATTAGAGTTTCTTGACAGAGGACTTAAATAAGGGTGGTGGGGGAGATATTTCTAAGGCTAGGCACTGGGACAAGAGAAGGAAGTTGCACTCATCACTGTATTGAGAATATTCAGCACTCATACTGTTGCAGTGGCTGTACGTGAATATGACACCAAGACTGTACTTTTCACTTTCTCTTTGCAACCCCCTCAAAAAAAAAATAAATAAAAAATTGACAGGAGGACTTTTGAATAAGTTTGAAAACCAGTCCTGCAATTGGGGCAGCAAAATTAAACAGACACATGGGACAAGAAACCACAGACAGTTGAACAGAGAGATGATGATGAAGTGAAAACCTCCAATAAGCAGGCATGCACTGCAGTAGCTGAACCTGTCAACTCATAATGGAATAGGAGTCAAGTGTTTCTATGGTTAAAAACTACCAGAGGTCAAGTGACAAGAGTCTGTAGAACAAAGGCTGATGGGTGAGGATAAATATTTTTGAAATGTTTTAAGTAGCTAGTAATTGGGTATTGGAATTCCAAGGAAGTGTATCAGATAGAACATGGCATGAAAAGAGAATGGAGGAAAAAGCTGTGAGCATGGAATTAGGAACCAATGCCTTAGAAATGTTAAGATATATATATGAATTTTACATGACTTTAAGCCTAAAATAAGAGCCTATCTTGTGTTTCCTTAGCAGTTTACATTTGAAAGCATATTAAAATTAATTAATATTCTGAGTATAAAATAATAAACTTTAGATGTTGACTTTACTGGAAATGTTATAGGTAATTATATCAACCTGTATGAAGAAATTGAATTTTGAACGTATGTATTCCTGTTAAAAGAAACTTACTGTTCTTTGCACATTACTTCATTTTGGCCAGCAATAAGTACAACTCAGTCAGTGTGCTGCTGCGGAATGTTTTAAGCTGAAATGTGCATTGGAATCTGTTTGTTTGCAGCAGATGATTTGACTAAGCTTTGATGCACAGTCACTCTCTGACATTTGTGTATTTCAGCAGTGAACAATGTAAACTCATTTTCTGAGCACTTTGATTGCTTGCACATAGCAGTGCCCATGGCATGTGACAGAGAAGAGCACTCTATCCACTAATCAGATAGATATGCTTCAAGCGTATTTACACAAAATAATGAAAACAGCTGTTAGATACCTTTAAACTTGAGTGTGTTTTGTTATTAATCTACTAGCCTGTACACATGACACTATAATTCTTCGCTCACTCAAGTTGCCTTTAATGACACAGTAATAAAACTGAGAGGGATGAAAGTAATGGAATTGTAGAATGTAATGCCTCAATTGTTCTACAGTGTCTTCCTTTTTGCCAAAATAAACCACAATTAGGTCCATATGGTGTTTTGAAGTTTTCAAGCAATGACCCTAATAAAAAGTAATGAATTTCTGACAAAAGAAAGCATGGCTCTCTTTTAAGCGGATATCTTCACTATTGATCTAGATATGATTGCAGACTGATATGCTAATAGAAGAAGAAAGGTTCAGTGTGCTTGATGCAAGTACTTTCATTTATGGTTTATTTTACTCGTAAGATATGCAGCGTGTAAAGGTAGAAATACTATAATCCATTAGTTATGACTCCCTTGGTTTAGAGACTGCTTTAAACCAAAGTGAGAGATATTCTTCAAGGGTGAGAATTTCTCAAACTGTAATAATGGAGTGTATCACATAGAAAGGCTGAGCGTTTGTCTTGGACAATATCCTATTCTTCTGTGCATTGGGCTTCTGAGGTGCTGGTTTCATTTGTTTAAATTTTTATGCATTTCAAACTGCTTCAAGGAAAAGTGACATTTTATTACAAGTACACCTACTTCATCTCCAAACTAAATATCTAAATGCAATACTGAAGTTATTTACTTGGGGATCGATATTAAAAATAATATCACAGTAGGCAAAATCATTAAAATATCTTTTTTAGTAAAGCATTACAGATAGCCTATAGTCTTGAAAATACATTAAAAACACATGAAACGGAATAATATATTATGATTATAATAGCTTTATTGGTGGGTAGAAGGGAAAGAAATTAAAAAGAAGATGTACAAAGAGGAGGATTTAAGGTCTTTTTAATTAAGAATAGCTGAATTTGAATCTGCTCAATGATTTATCATCTTTTTTTTCTCTGTCTAATGTATTTAACTTTTCTGAGTCTTGCTTTTCTCATCCAAGAGATAAGCATTCTTAAAAGAATTAAAATAATGTCCGTGATGTAGCTAACAGACTGCATGAGAAACAATAGGCACTCAGTAAATACAGTTTACTATTATTATTGTTAATATTATTGAGAACAGTTTCCTAAAGTAGCTTAGTAGAAAGATAGTGTGCTCTGTATGTGAGACCATATGCACACGATGCACGTGAGTGTGTGTTGAATCCAATTAGACAATGCAGTCTATATTTACTGGCTCCCACTATGAGCCAAGAATGTTCATCGAACTCAGAAAAATGCAACATTAAGTAAAATTCTTTTTAAGAGATTCTGATTTAATGGATCCATAAAAGTTCAACTAAAGAGGATGAATGTGAAGTTATTAACAAATTTATGTAGAAATATAGGAGAAGGTGAGAATAGTTGACACTGAGTGAGACATGGGAGCCATAGAGAAAAGGATGGAAGAGGAAAAGGAAGATCTGAAGTGAAAGGCTGGGAGTTGCAAAGAAGAGGGTGACCTTTGGGCATATGAGAGTATTATGGGAAAAGAGTGAGAGGTAAGGGTGGAAAGCCACATGCACAGTGCCACTGGATGAGTGTTGTGTGCTGTTCATGTGCTGGGTGCTAGATTTACAATGTCTTCCAGGGCCAAATGTTGCCACCAAAATATGATAATGAGGCTGAAAAACCTCAACTGGTTGCCAGACGCAGCTAGTTCACCCACTCAAGGGGCAATCTTACTTCTTAAAATAGTGAAAAAATCCAATGATTTTCTATTTTTTATTTACTTGTAATATATGTATATATATATATATATATATATATACATATATTACAAGTAAATAGAAAATAGAAAATCATTGGATTTTTTCACTATTTTAAGAAGTAAGATTGCCCCTTGAGTGGGTGAACTAGCTGCGTCTGGCAACCAGTTGAGGTTTTTCAGCCTCATTATCATATTTTGGTGGCAACATTTGGCCCTGGAAGACATTGTAAATCTAGCACCCAGCACATGAACAGCACACAACACTCATCCAGTGGCACTGTGCATGTGGCTTTCCACCCTTACCTCTCACTCTTTTCCCATAATACTCTCATATGCCCAAAGGTCACCCTCTTCTTTGCAACTCCCAGCCTTTCACTTCAGATCTTCCTTTTCCTCTTCCATCCTTTTCTCTATGGCTCCCATGTCTCACTCAGTGTCAACTATTCTCACCTTCTCCTATATTTCTACATAAATTTGTTAATAACTTCACATTCATCCTCTTTAGTTGAACTTTTATGGATCCATTAAATCAGAATCTCTTAAAAAGAATTTTACTTAATGTTGCATTTTTCTGAGTTCGATGAACATTCTTGGCTCATAGTGGGAGCCAGTAAATATAGACTGCATTGTCTAATTGGATTCAACACACACTCACGTGCATCGTGTGCATATGGTCTCACATACAGAGCACACTATCTTTCTACTAAGCTACTTTAGGAAACTGTTCTCAATAATATTAACAATAATAATAGTAAACTGTATTTACTGAGTGCCTATTGTTTCTCATGCAGTCTGTTAGCTACATCACGGACATTATTTTAATTCTTTTAAGAATGCTTATCTCTTGGATGAGAAAAGCAAGACTCAGAAAAGTTAAATACATTAGACAGAGAAAAAAAAGATGATAAATCATTGAGCAGATTCAAATTCAGCTATTCTTAATTAAAAAGACCTTAAATCCTCCTCTTTGTACATCTTCTTTTTAATTTCTTTCCCTTCTACCCACCAATAAAGCTATTATAATCATAATATATTATTCCGTTTCATGTGTTTTTAATGTATTTTCAAGACTATAGGCTATCTGTAATGCTTTACTAAAAAAGATATTTTAATGATTTTGCCTACTGTGATATTATTTTTAATATCGATCCCCAAGTAAATAACTTCAGTATTGCATTTAGATATTTAGTTTGGAGATGAAGTAGGTGTACTTGTAATAAAATGTCACTTTTCCTTGAAGCAGTTTGAAATGCATAAAAATTTAAACAAATGAAACCAGCACCTCAGAAGCCCAATGCACAGAAGAATAGGATATTGTCCAAGACAAACGCTCAGCCTTTCTATGTGATACACTCCATTATTACAGTTTGAGAAATTCTCACCCTTGAAGAATATCTCTCACTTTGGTTTAAAGCAGTCTCTAAACCAAGGGAGTCATAACTAATGGATTATAGTATTTCTACCTTTACACGCTGCATATCTTACGAGTAAAATAAACCATAAATGAAAGTACTTGCTATACATATATATATATATACACATACATATATACTTTCTGGCTCAGTATGGTGAATGAAATAAAATATATTTGCATAGCACTTTTCTATTTTAAAATAAATATCCAGCAGATAAATTTTAACCTACTATGCAGTCTACATTGTCTCAAATTCCAGATTAGTTAACTCAGAATTCATGGTATTAACTGTTTGAGGATCACAAGAATTTTTTTACTTGCAGGACTCTTTCCACTTCTTTAATATTTCAGGTATGGTTGATTGTATAATTGATCAAAAAAGTTACTGTTGTGTATGTAGTCACCATATTCTGAGTTATGAATTAACACTTAGATTATCACCATTTCTTATTAATATTTTAGGGTATTTTGGGGCCAACAGATTGCATAGTGATTATGTCGTTGAACTCCCACATAGCTGACTGTGGTTCGAGTCCCATTCCGGTGACTTGAAAATCATTCCAGGTGCATGTGCATGCCTGCCCAAGATCCTGGAAGGAGAATGGAGGAGAAGGGGTTGGGGCGTGGCCATCCCTCCTGGGTTTGATTTCTTACTTTCCTTCTCACTGGCTATCTCTCTCTCCCTGGTGAGCGCACATGCCAAGGCTAAAACCTCTTTAAAAGCAAAACAAAACAAAGACCAAAATATTTCAGGATATTTTAAGAGATTATGGCTTTGTATATGGAATGAAAATACAGTTTAAAATTGGTTTGACGATCGTTCATGTTTTCTCAAGTTCAAAAGTAATATCATACATACAAATGTCTGTATGTTCACCATTTCAAAGAAGAGTAGAGTGCAAGCTGTGTATCAAATCCTGTGTGGAGTGCCATATACAGATTTATGCAGCTGGTATGACTGACAGTAAGACACACACGACACATATCTATGTAAATATTGTGTCTCTGCCCAACCATGGTGACCCAAGTAGTATGGCATTACTGCCTGGGACTGAGGCCACATAAGACTGCATTGGGTTCCTGGACCAACCTAAAAAGTCCAGGCACCAAAGCAGGCACCTGTGCTCCTAGGTGACTGGGGAGACTGGGGTGGGAAGATTGCAGCATAGCAAGACCCTGTTAAAAATAACCTTTGTCTCTCTCTTTTCTCTCCAGTCCCTCCCACACTCTCTCTGTCATAAAAAAATATATAGTTTCTCCTAAAGCAATTCATGGATTTTCTTTGTTAATGATTAAAAACTCTCTAGACTCTTCGGTTTGTTTTATTTTCTGACTACATTTGGATCTATATAACTTTCATTTTAAATGTTGCTGTTATGGAAATACTTCATTCTTTAAAAAGTAGATTTGCTTTTGAGAATTAGCCAAATACACTATTTGGAGTCCAATCTCATAGATGATTTTGGTGATCAGAGTTTTGAATTCTGAAGGACAGAAAGCTGTACATTTACAAGACAATTGTTTGCTTGCTTTTCTTTTTAGTTTGCTATTGGGCATATGGGCTCACTGAACAGAGAATGAGAGAGAAAGAGAGAGAAATCATCCCTCAAGGGGAATAGCCATGTCACAGTCCTTTCTCTTCCATTCTCCAGTTGGGGATTTAGACATGTATGCATATATGCTGACATGTTTTTTCAAGCCACTGGATCTGGGACTCAAACCACACAGTCACCTGTGTGGGATATAACTGCCTTAACTTCCAGGACTACTGAGTCAATTTTTTTTATTACTTTAGGTATTTACTTGGTAGTACTTAGTTATGAAGCCCAATCCAGACAAAATAAGAGCACCACTTCCCAATTTGTTTGCTTTGCAGATGTCAGCCCCTCATGAGGCATATATGTTTATGTTTTTAATTTTTTAAGCATCATTAGTTTTTATAAATTTCTTGTTCCTTTATATTAGGTGGATTCATGTCCAAAGTATTTGTGGACTTCTCAGCGTTAGCCAGGCAATTCTTTCTGTTCTTGATTGAATGCATTCTTCCTTCATCTGTTAAAACAGTTTTTCCACATACCAATATCCCTTTCTAAAATAATTTTATCAATATATAATCATCCCTGGAAATAAGACTTTTTAAAAAAAATTATTTATTTATTACCATTATTTTTCTTTTTTTAATGTTATTTTATTTTTTTACATTTTTAATACATTCAATCACATTTTTTAGCTTACAAGGTGATCATTTCAATATGTGAACATTTCTCCCTGGTCCAGTTGATCAAAATATAACAATACTACCTCCCTGTCTCAACAATGCAATTACTTTTCAATTTTGAGCAGAGAGAGACAGAGAAAGAGAGAGAGCAAGCCACCTGGTCTGGGAACTTGAACCGTGGTTGTACAACTGATTTTTCTTTACTTTAAGCCCAATAGCTTTATTAAAATGAGACTTTTGGGTCAGCCCATTCCTGGAGGTGAAAGTGGCTGGATTCCACAAGGATTAACCATGTGGTTTGAGTTCCAGAACTGGCAGATTGAAAAATGCACTGGGCACATGTATGTGAGAGCCCCAAATACCAAAAGGAGGCAGAAATGGAAGAGGGGATTGTGGAATTATTATACCCTATGAGGGATGCTTTCTTGCTTTCTCTCTTTTTCTCTTTCCTTCTCATGTGCATATACATACTCTCACTATCACTCAAGAGAGTGTACATGCTCTCTGGCCAATAAAAAATATGAAAGACAGAGGCTTTTATATTATTTATTCTTGATAGTTTTCCCCAATACTCAATGTTTCCTTTTGAAATATACACATTAAACTTGTCTTTTATTAAAAGTTTCCTTAAGTACCATAAAGCCCTGTGGTAGATAATTTATCTATGATAAGAATTTGGATAATCTGTGAATATCTATAATTAGAATACTCCACCTGGGGTGGGGTTTATAAGAACTATTGCCTCAAGAACACCTAGACCTCCACTTCTCCCAGTAAATAGTCATTTATGTGAAAATCAGGTGTTGTTGTCTCAAATTTTTCATAAAAATACCTTTTGTCCAGTCTATCTGTGATTTTATTTATCTTTTGATGCTGTTAGTATTTTTAAAATGCTTTTACTTTTTTAGCTTTCATTGCTGGGACACAGGAATACAATTAACTTTTGTATTTTGGTCTTTTTTTATAGTTTATTTATCTTTTATACATTCAATCACTGTTTATCATTACAACTTGTAAAATTAACTTTTCCAGCATGAATACATTGTAATTAGTCCAGTTAAAGACATTATTATACACATTATCATCAACAGGTAATTTTCCATTTTTGTGTCACTTAAATGTTTTGTTTCTTTCTTTCCCCCTCAATTCTCTTCTTCTTACTCCCGCATTGTATCTAGCAGTGCTACTTTTCAAAAAAATAGCTTTTATTGTAGATTTTATCAGATCTTTGCATAGTTAATAATATCATCTGTAAATTAAGATGGCTTTATTTTCTCACTTTCCAATATTATTGCCTTTATTTTTCTTTTCTTATTGCACTGGATAAAGCCTTCTAGTATAATGTTGAACAGAATTGGTTAGAGTAGATATTTTTGCATTTTTCTGACTTTAAAGGAAAAGCATTTCATCTTTTGATCATTAAGCATACATTAACCTTACATTTGTTTCACATGGCCTTTATCTGTTTGAGAACGTTCCCTTTTATTCCTCATATGCTCAGATTTTTTTTTTGTTTTTAGGAGTAGATACAGGATTTCGTTAAATCCTTTATTGCCTCTAGAAACAATCCAACATTTGTTTATCTGTCTAGTCGATTAATATGATGTATTACATGGATTGTTTTTTGAATGAGAATTCCCGAGATAAATTATGCTGGGTCATAATTTATTATCCTTTTTAAATATTATTAGATTCAATTTGCTAAATTATTGTTATGAATTTTAGCATATGTTGGTACTGTCTTTGTCTGATCTTAACATCAAAATGATGCTGGCTTTCTTCCTCTTTAATTTCATGGAAGAGTTTATGAAGAAAAATGATTCTTTCTTAAACATTTGGTGGAATCACCAACTAAGCCATCTAGGCTGAGTAATTTATTTGTGGGGAGATTTTTTAACTACATACTCAATTTCCTAACCAATATCGGGTTATTCAAATACTGCTTGCTGGGAATCAACAGTTAGCACAATGGCTATGTCGCTGGACTCTCACGTAGTCGACCGTGGTTCGCGTCCCGGACCCAGTGGCTTAAAACTCACTCCGGGTGCGTGTGCGTGTGTGTGCCCAAGATCCCGAGAGGAGAATGGAGGAGAAGGGATTGCGGCGTGACCATCCCACCTGGGCGGTGATTTCTCGCTTTCTGTCTCTCTGTCTCTCTCTTTCTGTCTGGCGAGTGCACGAGCCCTATAGCAAAAAAAACCTCTCAAAAAAAAAAAAAATACTGCTTGCTGAGCAAGCTTTGAGAGTTGATTTTCTTTCAAGGAATTGTTTATTTAGATTTTTAAGTTTATTTATATAAGGTTCTTCATAATATTTCCTTATTGCCCTTTAGTTTGTCTTGAGTCCTAGGTACAATCAATTCTTTCATTCCCAATATTAGTAATTTGGTTCTTTGCTATTTTTTACTGTTTAATGTCATTAAAGTTTTATCAGTTTTTATTGACCTTATCAAAGAAGCAGCTCTTATTACTTTTGTCACTTAAAGACCTAAAAGGTTGACTCTCAGATTAGATAGCTGTATTAAACCCAAAAAAATTAAAGAAATGTGCTATTTGGAGAGCATAGACATGGAAAGATTCTAGAATCGGGGACTTGACCAATGGGCATAGAGTACCTGGTAGATAAAAGAACTCTAGAAAGGAGAAAAGGACATACCAGGGGGCACCAAGGAAGCATTCTTTTTATTCTACCATTTGAAGACTGCACTCCCCACCCCCCCAGTGTTTGATCCAGTCTTACATGTTTGATAATATGAGGAACAAATTATTTCAAGAAATAAAATCTGTGGATAAATTTGAAATCACATTGTATCCCACTGCTTTCTTACCGATGATGAGCATTGTTGTAGTTTTGCAGGTTATTTGAGTTTTCCTTAGAATTGTGTATGAAAAGTTTAAATTGGGTCATTGAAATAAAAGGATCCTTAATTCAAACCGAAGATTTATAGCTTCAGGCAACGTACTTAGACTCATCAAATCACTATCCTTTTGTAAATAGGAATAATAATACTCATAATATATATTATCTTGTAAGAGTATAAATAAAAAAGTATATAAGAAAGTATTGTTCATAGTCTCAGCCACTGCTAGCTACATCTTCTGTCCCATCTACTCTGCCATTTCCACTCCTTGACTGTCCTTTCAAGTGTTAACCATACAGAGAAGAAGCAGAGAGAATAAGGAGCTCTTTAACTTCAGCCTTGAAAAATTCTTTTTGGCAATGTGAAAATCAGTAAACTAACCTTTGAGGCAATTCTAACAAAGATATTTGCATACATGCATGCATACTATGTTCAGTCAGTAAATTATATACAGGGGAGCTATAAATTACATGAAAAAATAATTCTCAAGTTGATGATGTTGAATTGAAAAATCACATAGTGTTTCATTACCTTTGAAAAATTCCAGAGGAAGGTGCTACATGGAGACTACTTTTTAGTATCTTATATTCTATAATTCTCAACCTAATTGTTTTCTTTCTTTTCTGAAAATTAAAGGAATTCCAGAATGATAGAGTTGGAAGGACCTTTGAAATTACTGATTTTATCTCCCAATTTTACAGGAATGGAAATCGAGACTGAAAAATAGTTAAACAATTTTATTAAGGTTACATAGCTCACCAAAACAAAGGAGATTTCACCTAAGAGAGCTAGCTTCTAGATGCCAAACTAGACCTGCCAGCCAATTGCTTATGTGCTGAAACTTTCTGGAATCTTGGGAAAGTCAAAATATCAATGATTACTGGCCCTCATAGCTTATGATACAAGTTGGTAGAGAGGTGAATGTATTTGCCCTGCTATCTAGAGTAAGTTCTGTCTAGTTCACCCAACTTGCCACCATGCTGTTTTTGGCCCTTGCATTATTTTGCTTACAGTAGAGAAGTTCCCTTATGACAAAGAAATATTCTTCTATTCACATTATAAGAAGCAAAAAATAAAAAAATAACTCTAGACCAAGAGGATCATATATTTAATTAAAGGTAGGGATTGTATTTCTATATGAAATTTAGGGGACCAGCAGGTGGCATGGTGGTTAAGGTGCTGGACACTCCTACATGGCTGACCATGGTTTGAGTCCTGGACCTGATGGCTTGCTTTCTCATTTTCCCTCTCTTTCTGTGTGTCCCTCTCTGGTCAAATTAAAAAATAAGTGAATTGATAGATAAAATTAAATGATTCTTAAAAAAAGGAAATTGAAAAATATTGCTATGTTTTGTGCTTTAAAATGTTTGAAAGACCATATAAACTTTTGTCATAAACAACCTCTTCACTCACTTCGCCTTCCCTATCTGACTTCTAGAAAAAAGTAAAAATAAAGAAAGATTAATTGGGTAAGGTGATTTTCTTTGATTCGTCAAGAAAACAAAGCTCACCAACAGTAGGACAAGAACTGGAACTTTTGCCTTTGAGTGCCTGTCTGGGATAAATGAAGTGTTTTCATTTTGTTGTAATATTTTGACAGAGGGCATGTGCATGAGAGACAGAGAGTGAGAGAGAACAGAAAGTGAGAAAGCATATCCCATTGGAAATGATCACTCTACAATCCTTTGTCTTTTATTTCTCACTCCTGTCCATTTTCCCTCTCTTTCTGTGTGTCCCTCTCTGGTCAAATTAAAAAATAAGTGAATTGATAGATAAAATTAAATGATTCTTAAAAAAAGGAAATTGAAAAATATTGCTATGTTTTGTGCTTTAAAATGTTTGAAAGACCATATAAACTTTTGTCATAAACAACCTCTTCACTCACTTCGCCTTCCCTATCTGACTTCTAGAAAAAAGTAAAAATAAAGAAAGATTAATTGGGTAAGGTGATTTTCTTTGATTCGTCAAGAAAACAAAGCTCACCAACAGTAGGACAAGAACTGGAACTTTTGCCTTTGAGTGCCTGTCTGGGATAAATGAAGTGTTTTCATTTTGTTGTAATATTTTGACAGAGGGCATGTGCATGAGAGACAGAGAGTGAGAGAGAACAGAAAGTGAGAAAGCATATCCCATTGGAAATGATCACTCTACAATCCTTTGTCTTTTATTTCTCACTCCTGTCAGGATTTTGGGCATGTACACACCTGCTCCTGGCATATTTTTGAGCCTTCAACTACCACATTACCTGCTACCCCCAATAGTTTTCAATATTGGCCATTATTATTATTATTATTATTATTATGTAGCTCTCCTTTATTAATCACTTCTGGACTCTATACATTCTCATTTAATCCTCACAAAAATGTTTTGGTACATTTTTTTCCCAGTTTTACAGTTGAAAGAAATAAGGCCCTGTGCTGATCATATATTGCTACATAAGAAATTACCTCTAAACACTTCTTTTTGTTAACTCAGGGATTCTGTGAGCCAGGAATATGGCCAAGGCTTGTATGGATGACCCTTCTGTTTCCTGTGGCATTGACTGTGATGATTTAATGGTCCTCAGCCAGCAGGAGAGCAGATTTGGAGAGTCCAAGAGGCTCCTCTCACATGGCTGTCTACTCAGCAAGAATGGCTGAAGACTTGGCTCAGCTGGGACCGTCAGCCAGAATGCCTCTCCTGTCTGGTTTCCTCAAGAAAGAGTTCTTCCAGGGCAGCTCAAGACCCCAGAGAAAGTATTCCAAGAGAGGCAGATGGAAGCCACCTAACCTTTTCTGACCAAGCCAACAGGCAGTTGGACTTTTGTCTCTGTCTGTGTTAGTTGGGTCTGTGTGATAAGTATTTTCATTTTTCTTATTTAGTCAGGTTTATAGCATTCTACTTGTAGACACAAGGCTAAGGCAGTATTCTTACTTCTTGCTAACAGTGCTTACTTTGTAAGGTTAATCAGGCCTCTGTAAAGAGAGTGAGGATTCTCCAACTACTTTGCTAATCCATACTTAGAAACTCCATAAAAAACAAAGGCAAATATTGCTCCCGTAAATCCAAGGCATGTGATTTTATGTGTATATATGGGTTGTTTTAATTCCTTTTAGATAATAACCCCTCAGTGTTGATGAATATCATGTACAATTCAGATGAAAATGCTTTGCAGCAAAAGCCTGCTTGGTAAGTCTGTAAACCCAATGACTGAGAGCCAGAAAACTTGGGTTCAATTCCCAGCTCTGCTACTGTATTTTGTGTGGTAACCTGGACACCTCAGTTAATCTAAGCCTTAATTTCTTCATCTGTAATATAAGAGGGTGATTTAAAAAATCACTACTAAAGATCTATAACTAATACTTTGTAACTCCATGGGTGTTTCCAACCTTCATGTGTGTGTGCTTTACTTTCTACCACCTTGTAACTGAGAAATATTAGTGGTAGAAAGAGGATAAGAATCCTTTCCATCCATCATCCATACTTGACTAAGCAGTAAATCACCACCCAAGTGCTTTTTTTTTTTTTTTTTTAGTACAATTTTTTAGGGCAAAAGTTTATTGATTTATCTAAGGCCAGTGTTAGTATTGCTGTTTATTTACCACCTTTCTTTACATTCCGTCAGGCTTTAAAATAAAAAGATTCTGGTTGGGTCAGATCACCTAGATTTTTGCTTTCATTCAACATTTTAAAAATACATTTGTACCAGTACTGATCTCCCTTGGATGTTATCCCCCACTCCCTCTTTTTCTTTTGGTAAGTCTTCCGTCCATAAAGAAATACTAATAGGACGCAGGACTTCCTCTCATGTTTTAGAAATCTGTCAGTGACTACCCCTAAAGTACAGTAATAGTATACCCATAAATGATATCTGCAGGCTTTATCTATACCCCATATGCCGCCTCAGGAACAATATTACCACAGTAGGCCAGGCTTCTTTCAGAAAGATCATTTCATGACAGTCTGTGACAAACACAGATTCTGCTAAATAGCTTTCTTTGCTCCACTCCCTTCTGTCTCCTCAGCTCTCCTTTTCTCTTTCTCTCCCCTCTCCTCCCCACATCCCCTCTCCCCTTTCCTCATTCCTTCTTTCTTAATGCTACTTGCTCTATAAAGCAGGAGAGAGAGCTAGAGCCTGAGTTCTTGAGGAGCGCTCTGAACTATTCAGTATTTTCCCCTAAAGGTTCCTCCAGTTTTCCTATCTCATTTCCCTAGTGTTATCGTATCCCAGCCAACCATAATGATACTAAGTGTGCTCCAGCCTTTTCCAGAACTTCTTTGGACCTTTTGATGCCCTGGCAAATTATAGTACTTTGTCTTCTCTTCCCACAAAATCCAAAATTAGACAATTGTCATGGCACTATGTGTTAGGAAAATGTTTGTTTCCTGACTTTGGTTCTAAATATTGTTCTTTGGTAGTAAAATATCGATGGTTAGAAAAAATCATTTTAGTAATTTATTCACCTTGGCTCTCTCTTCTTCGCCTTACCTTGATTTTAATATTCCCTGTCTAGAAAGCTCAACCACTTTTCCTCTAATGCCCAGGGAAGAAACAGGAAGAAATGAAACTCACAAATACTCTCCTTTGCAGACTTTAAAAATGCCTGACTTAGATAAGAAGGAGGCTAAACAACTATTAAACGTAAATGGCATCAGTAAGCAGTAAAAGTTTTTCCATAGAGGTATATTTACTTTTAAAGTACAATATTTTGAAATTTCAGTAACTTGAGGGTGCAAAATTTTCTAACGACAGGCAATCCCCTGATAAATACGAGGCTGTAAAATTAGAAGAATTTGTTTATATGTGGGATAAAAATATTTTCAGTTGTAACAGAAAATTATTTCTGAAAAAGAGGTGGTACTGCTTAGTGTTTGATCTAACATGACAATTTTCCTTCAAGATTTTATGAAAGTTTCAGTGCCAGAATTTCACACGTATATGTAAGAGATAAATTTTTTTAAGATGAGACACTTCCTTTAGCAGGATCACAACGTTGCCTTACTCAAATTAAGTGCTGATGATATGCATGAAGTAGTTTTTGATCTGTTCACCCACAAATCTGAAACCAATATTGTACTTTTATATTCTCCCTACCCCTAATTTTTTTAAATTCAATGAGCTAAATTTTAATTTGTAGGAGGTTTTGATAGTTCTATTATGAAACATTGCAGAGAGACAGAATAACAACGTTGATAGATTAGACATATGGCTTGGTTAACATTATTATGGCATTGCTTTAAAAATGACTGTGATGTTATATATTGTTCAGGCTGCAGTTAATAAATGACGATGGTAAACAGCTAATCTGAAAGATTTCTTGATAGGTTCTCAAAGACAGAATTAACAGATCTCTTTTGGAGTTGTGTCTTCTAAAATACATTTTAAAATTGTGTATGAACTCATTCATGGAAATTTCCCTTTCTTAAAATTATAGAAAGGTCATTGTTTCCAGAAATGTGTATTCAATTGTGAATCCTAAAAACATAGAGACATTTTGTTTTTGTTTTGTTTTGTTTTGTTTTCTATATAGAGGATTTTTTGGTAATTAGAGATTATTGTTGGAGAGGCAAATAATTTTGAAAATATGCAGTTATTGGGAGGAGATCTGGGAGTGTAAGCTAGACAGAGAGGTTACATCTACATTTGTGTATTACCAGTACAGCAGCCGTTTAGTAAATTGGTATATAAACAAGCATCTGTTGCAGGAATGTAAGAATGACATCATAAAGGATGTATGGAAATTTTTAATTGAAAAAGAATGATGCACAATTGCAGCATGACTTTAAGTCTAAATTGATTTTGCCAACAGAGTAAAAGTGGGATTCTTTTAAAACATTCCAATAATGTAAAGTATTTAAAATGTAATGTCCTGTTAATGTACCTAAAAATTAGACTCTAGGTCATCCAATAAGAGTACTGCTTACAGTAATACAGCCTATGTAATATGCAATTATCTTGACAATAGTTTTATTTTTCAACAATTTTGTCATAAAACAGCAGTAAGATACAATGAATTTGATTCATTTTTTGTGTGTGAATCATTTAATAGGCCATTACATCTACTATATTAGACTCCATTCTCCTTTCAGAGCTTTTCATTATAAGGCTGTCTTTAATGGAAAGAAGTTTAACCTTCCCTCCCAGATAGATTGAACCCCATAACAGTGTAAACATTCTCATTATAAAATAAAATCCCCTTCCCCAAGGGCAGTGCTATAATTATGTTGCAGAGCATCGTAGAATGTTTCTCTTCAGAAATGCTGTCTCATTCTTGCTCTCAAGTTTTTATCATTTTCAAACAATCAATAATATTTTTATAGTTCAATAAAATGCATATGATCTAGTCAAAATTTTTGAAGTTATTTTAATCAACTTTGAGAAGAAGTCATCAGTAAAATTGCTGTTGATTTTTAAATAGGATAATTAGAGGCTTTCCTCCTAAGTACTGTTCACTGGCATTGTGGCTGTTTTTATTGCCTAGTCAAACCTCTTCATTCAATTTTAAAATTGCCTTTTGAATGAACTGCACTATGAGCTTGCCAAATAGTGTCACCATTAATACTTTACCTCCTCTCTTTCATTGTCCAGTCTGCAAATGCACAATAAATTGTTTGATAAAGGGGTCAATGAGGTTGTACTAGTTTTTAAGTGAATTATAACCAAACAGTTCGGATTATGTTGCAACTTATTGTTATATTAGAACTGTGTTTAAAAGCTAGCAGTACAGTACTTTGCACTGTTACATCAAGAATATATCGTGTACAAATCAGGATATCATAGTTCTTCAACAAATTATCGATCTTTATATCAAAAGAAAAGAAAAATGACACTTTAAGATATATAGACTTCACCTTTTACAAAGAGTTTATCAAAAGTGACACACCTTCTTTGCTCTTGGTTTGGAAATAGGCTGGTTACTATGTGACGGTGTTGGAACAAAGATTTCGTATAATTATTTTAAGATAATAGTTTTCTGAAGATGCCAAAGCAAGGACTAGTTGGAAGGCCTAAGGACCATAGCTAGGATGAAACCGCTCAGCTGGTCAGTGTTACCTGTTCCATAGACATCAACTGCATTTCCATAGGTGTGTGAACTCATTAGACGTAGAGTGTCATCAGAGGCAGTCGGCCTGTCCTTTGACGTGCAGGTGCATAATCATAACCTCTTTTCAGGGTTACTTTCATGAGAAGGAAATTGGGATATTCTTAATTGCCTCTCTTTCTGCTTATGCAGAATTGGTGAGTGTTTTTTTGAGAAATTTCAAAGGAAAAAGTAAGAAACTTTTGCTTGTTGCGTCTAAAGGCAAGTCTGTTTGTGTGTGTCTCTCCCTTTGTAACAGAAGGAATGTTTCTTATGTTTCTGTCTTCAGACAGTTGGCACACATTTCATCTCAGCAGCTGCTTTCTCTTAAAGTGCAGTAGAGTGTAGGACTGTAGTGACACCAGCATTAATACTTCACATTCTGCTATCATATGCTGTCACTGGGAAATATGGATCTAGGTTACATGTGTTTGCAGACTTTGTACTGCTGAATTATGAAAGCTGACTCTGTTGGTGGATTGTGTTGTATTCAGAGACTGTGAACTGAACAATAAATGAATGCAGTGGGCTGTTCAGAGTGCTCTGCTGTGCTCTCCTTTCAGGGCCTAATTGAGCCTGAGCATTAAAATTTAGAGGTGCTAAATCGTGCTGGAAAATACCTTATAATAAACTTCTAAATAAATTTGTCAAATGAGATATCAATGCATTATCTTTGACTTTAAAACATTTAGATTCTCTTTTTTCTACCGTTGCACAAATTGTTGTACCTCAGCTACATGAAACAATAAAGCATGCTGTGAATGATCAAAGAGAAACTTTTTCTCCATTTACATAGAAATGTGCAAAGGAAATTATTGTGAAAATACCGGATCATGGTTGTAAAAATTAAAATAATACTTTAGATTTTACTTCTTTTTATAAATAACTTGAAATACAATAGTCAGTACACAGCTAGTAAGCTCATTTTTTTTGCCTTTGTTTCTGAGCTGTGTCTCCAAAAACACTTGCATATACATGTGTGTGTGTGTGTGTGTGCGCGCGCATGTGTATGTGTATCATGTATACATTTTTAGGTTATTAATAAAATTTCTATAAATGTGTTTGCTCTTGATTTACAAGCAGACTGAAGATAATACATAGGACGATATAGTATCATCAGAATAGATTACGAATAAGCACATGCAAGTAATGTTTAGGTGAAACAGATTTATAGATCAGTGTTTAGAGGTATAGACCAAAAAGAATTGATGCCAAGGTGGCTGCCTTGTGAACTATTGGAAGATGTGAAAGGTGGGTATTTATTGGCCCTCAGTACTTTCAGACCTTTTTTAAATTTCACCAAAAATTAAATTTGTGTGCCTTATTTTAAAATTAGTTATGAAGCTGAATTGAAATTTTATTATAAACTGCTTTGTAGTGTGCTGACTAGGGGCTGGGGCAAAGACTGTCTTTGTCCTGTATTTGAGGTGAAAAGTGCCTTGAGAGTGTAGTGCCACATCGGCCACCCACTTATTTCCATCTTGCATCATGTGGTATCAGTTCTCAGCGGTGGGAAGTGCTTTTAGTTAGGAAACATAAAGGTCTCAAGTTGTGAAAATGCAACTTTGTAAAAATTTAGAAGTCTTCATCTTTAAATCAGTTGCTTACATGACCTAGTTTTTCTATTTGAGAGAGAACAAATTTCCTGTCTTGATAGCACAATATAAAATTATGATTGTGAAAGTGGCTGTCCATTCATATAAAGTTAAGAAAGAATTATGTTTGATTTTAAATTCAGCGAATACTGTTTTCCTCTTACCTTTTCTAAGAATCTGTGTCAGATGATAAATGTAGTTTCCCAGAATCATGCAGCAAAATTGCATCCCTCCTTATTGTTTTGCCAATCAGGTGAGAAAACCAGTTGCCTTCTTACATAAAAGCCCTTAACACTCAACACAAATACTGTATTGGTAGCCTCAAATGATCGTTTTCTCTGCCCTTTGGCGTTAGTTTAGGATCCTATATGTCCTCACTATGACCACGTATGCGCCCTTTGCTTGCCTCTTTTCCCTCTAGAAGTTGATTTTTAAGTGGCCCATTTAAAAACAGCTTCAGTTTAGGGCTATGCACCTCAGGCAAACTCCACATCCCCATCTCAAGGAGGTGCAGACAAGGCTGGTCTTCTCATGCAGTGATTGGTATGGTACCCCGATGCGGTACACGTATGCCGTTCTGAACAGTGCAGTTATTTGACAGAACTGTTTCCTATCATTTGTGACAAGAAGTGTAATGCAGTACATTCAGGGCCACCACGGCTGTCCATTAGCACTTCATTCTGTATCTGCCGCAAGTTGGTGCTTCCTAAGGAAACTAGCTATGTTTGTTAAAAAGAAGGGCTCTCGCTGAAAATTGTACTGTGTAGGGTTGGGATCTAAAATGCCGATTAGCTGATTGCAGAAACATAAAACACATCAACAGTTTTGGCAGTAGAATTAACGTGTGAATGAATCGAATGAAAGGTGAAAACAGCACTTTCCTCTCTTAGTCACGGTTCTATGCAATTGGGGGCCATTAAATACACTTTATAGAGTCCTATCACTACTTCTTTGTGAGAGATGTAGTGACCCAGGGTTTCTTTTGTGTTTTTCTCTCTTCACTCACAGTCATCCTTATTGAAAAAGGAATCACTAAATACAAATTCTGAAAGTGCCTTCCAAGATAAAAACTCATGTAAGGAGCTGACATTTGAGACTCTTAAAATAAATTTAACAGTGAATTTTGGTTATTCCCATGCTTGATTAAAGTAGACTGTGTTGGAGGTAGAAATATAACTTTAAATATAATTTTTTACATGACACTTTTAACATGTGATTGCGTGCTACAACTTTTAGGTTACTAAGTGGCACCTTTTAAAAAATTCCCCTTTCCAGTTTCTTTTTTGTTTCTCCCAATAGGTACACATGTTCAGACTTCCAGTACTTCCAAAATCTTAGGTTGTTAACTTAGCTTCTTGAGTATGTTTACTAGTTTTCAAAAATTTCATAGAAGAACTCTTTCTGCTTAGATGACTAAAGTAGAACCAATAAAAAAGCTCAAAGTTGTAATTATCAATTATAATCGATATACCTAGTTTGATTTGTTTTCCATACTGCTTATCTCCTCAAAAGTTAATTGTACTGGGACCAGCAGTTAGCATAATGGCTATGTCGCTGGACTCCCATGTAGTCAACCGCAGTTCGAGTCCCGGACCCGGTGACTTAAACTCATGCCGGGCCATGTGAGTGCGTGTCCAAGATCCCGAGAAGAGAATGAAGGAGAAGGGATTGCGGCATGGCCATCCCCCCTGTTGGGGGTGATTTCTTGCTTTCTGTCTCTCTGTCTCTGTCTTTCTGGCGAGCACACACACCCTATAGCACAAACCTATTTTTTTTAAAAAAAGTTAATTATACTATTCAACCTAAAATGTTGTCAAAACTTGAGCTTTTTAGTCTTTGCAATATAGCCTATGTCAAAAATAACTACTTCAAGGATAAAACTAAGACAGAAGTGATTGGATAATTTGGTTTTGTCAGAGAGAGTTAAAATCCCCTTTATCGAGATAATGATCATCGGTTATGATGGCTGGTTCTGTGCCCACCTCTAGCCTCTGACACATTTTTGGAGAACATAACTTTACTCTGGATATAATTTAAATGCTTACTATAGTGAAAAGAACTCCAGGCTGGTGGTTGGACTTCTAGTAATGTCAGCTTGCTATGTGTGTGGTCAGACCCATCATTTAACCTTTCATGACCTCAGCATCTAAGTCTGTAAAATAAATTAATTGAAATGGATCATATCTCAAGTTGTTCTAAGTTTCAAAATTCTGTCATTTTTGTATTTCTAATGAGAATCTTGGTTCTGTCACAGTTGTGCAGGATTTAAGAATATATGAATTGCAAAAGTTATAGTTTATTTTTAGTCATTAGCATCCCGTGCAGTAAAGCTAAAATTTTTTCAGTTTTGGAAAAATTATTTTTAAAATGAGATTGGAAAGTGCCCTAGGTTCTTCTGTTTGCATAGCCAGAACAAAAAGAGCTCGGAACATAGATTTAATATAATCAGTCACAGGTTAATATGATTTTTAGCTTTTGCTTTTTCTTTAACCTTCGAGTAAATTACGTATTTCAGTATGTTACTACATGACATTAATTTTGTAATTAGTTATTTATATTAGCTCTTACTATAATTAAAGATAGAGGACCCCCTCTTTCCCAGCCTAGCTCCTAAACTCTTACTATCAATTATGTTAGTATTTTAGCCCTTTAATTTTTTAATTGTTTGTATTTATATTTAAAGGCTTTTAAATTCGCTCATGGTTTATCGTTGTTTTATGATTATGCAATTGCCCAACAAATAGAAAAGGAGAGTTCTCTCTTTATCACCATTTTGTATAGTTAAAAGCAGATCCTGGACTGGGTGGATGAGACTTGGCTAACCATTTCCAGTTCTGCCATTAGCTAATCCATGTGACTGGACAGAGCGTTTAACCACTATGGAGCTTCAGAATGCTCATTCGTGGCATGGGGTCATACACCACCTCCCTGCATAAAACACAGTGACTTGCAGAGTCCATGAAGTTAATACATACATCCTAACTCAAGAGAACTGAATTGTGGGATTTTTATCCTAAGTTCTGCCAATTTCTGTTTGTTTCTGTAGGACCACATTGTCAAGGGTGGGAGTTGTGGGACATGATTTGAAGGGAATAGTTGCTTAGTCATCCTTTCTATGTATAAACTTGAATTTCTCCATTCAGCTGATGTGGTAGGTTTCGGACCTTTACTAGTCAAGAAAACATTTTAGAAAAAGAAAAGAAAAGAAAAGAAAGAAAAGAAAGAAATGATATCAGAAGTTGAGCTGATTTCACTGGACCAGGAAAGTAGTGCCTTTCGGGCTGCTCTCTTTTACAAACCACACCTACCCTTACCCTTTTCTGTGACAGAAGGGCAACCCAGAACCTTATAGGCTCTGTAATAGAGTTTTTGAACTCCATTCTCCCAACTGAAATTGAGCACCAAACTTTTTGTTCCAATGGACAAAATGGATATTTAGAATTAATCCCTTGAAATTGATCCAAAGCTTTCTGTCATGATATGACTTGGGATAAAATATGATTCCAGTGCTTCACCTTTTTATCATAGGAAAGTAAAAAAGATTACTTGCTGAATCTCTGTTAATTAATATTTTAGTTATAATTGTCAGGAAATTCACTTAACATAATATTATTTTTCATTATTCTTAAAATCATAGAGCACAATTCTAATACATATTTATAGTGTGTTTGAAGTATGTTAGGTCACAATACATAGCTGTCCATTCAGACTGACTGTGTTGTTATCAAGTTGCAGTTTCCAATTGACTTAAAGAATCATATAATTAATGCACACTTTTTTTTGCTTTGGTTTGCTTTTTTTTTTTTTTTTTTTTTTTTTTTTTTTTTTTTTTTTTTTTTTTTGCCACAGGGTGCACATACTTCCTGGAGAGAGACAGGAGAGGGAAAGCGAGAAACCACCCCTCCCTAGAGGTGGAGGATGACCACACCACAATCTCTTCTCCATTCTTCTCCCTAGATTTTGGCACATGTGCACTTGTGCCCAGCATGATTTTTAGACTGCCAGGTCTGAGACTCAAACCATAGTCAGTCATGTGGAAGTCCTGCACTTTAACCATAATGTCACTTGCTGGCCGACACACAGTGTTGTTTTGTTTGTTTGTTTGTTTGTTTGTTGATGCAAATACAGCTTCTCTCTCTCAGATCTCACCAAGTGAACTCAATTTTAATGGGCATTCATTTGAGTCTAACATGGTGGAGAAATGTGGCCACAGAATAAAACTTGTGATGTTTGGAATCTTTGTGTCTGCTGCAAGATGCTCCAACTAATTCTTAAGTTCCTTAGAATCAAGACCTTTGTCAGACTAATAAAATGTAGTCTATGCTCACTAAATTTAAGTCTTATTGTTGAATTGTTTAAATTCTAAAAAAGTATATCAGAACCTGTTAAGCCAGACAAAGACCCCAAGCCTGTCATGTATGGCTAAGGACTCTTGGCTTAAAGGGAACTTACCTTACTTAGACTTCAGGTACAACTCTCTTTGATATCTAATCCCATGATGTGACTTATTGAGGAGAATTTGAAGACGAGCTTCCTTCTGGGGAATGATGCATACAATTCCTGCTTAATTTCTAAATAGCCCTATTTGCTGCTGCCTGCCTGCCTTAGTTCTGTGTTATATGCCTTTATGGCTGCCATCAACTAGTTGAACAATTGATCTTGAAAAATCAAGTCACTTAAACTTTCTACTTCTGAGTAAATGAAAGGGTGCATAGTTTCAGTGATCCATCTAGTTTTAACATGCTGCATGTCCTAAGGTGGTCCAAGTAGCTGAAAATAAGTATACTTGTGAATTATATTAGTAAGAAAATAAGGTTGTTACACAGACAAAGGTCACACACACACACACACACACGCACTGACACCCTTTTCTATAGGAATGTCTATTAATGAGACCAGAGGATTAGAGAAGCAGGTAGTAGGAAAATTTGAAATATACCTCTTTATCCTAGACCCCCAAATACTCAAATACTCACTTTTTCTCCACATAAAACTGAGCATAAGGCAAAGTAAATACTAAGTCTCATTCTTGATCGTACAGAGCTTGAACTTGGATTGAAGTTGTTTGCTCTCTGATCCAGAGTTTTTGGATGCATGGCATTTCGTGTGAGCAAAGAAATAAACATGTTAAAAAGGTTGTAGAAAATTGTAGATTTAGTAGATTCACTGAGATGATTTACTCTAGGGCTGGGTTTAGAATGGCAAACAGATGCAAAAGCTTTTATTTTCTGAGTTCTCTGTATCCTTGCCTGCAAGAGGCCTAGATACTTGCTGTTCTCGCACGGCCTCCCCTCTTTTTGTGAACTTCTAGGATTTGAGAATATGATAGCCTGAAAAGATTTGTTTGATTAGGAGAAAGTATGCCCAGAGAATGATACCATATTATCTTGTATGATTCATTTTATTAACTTTCCACCATCCAAGGCAAGAGGACAAAATTCTGAATCTGGCATAAGCAACATCTAGCCTCCCAGAAATTTGGAGAAAATGTTAGACCTTTCATCCCCCCCTAGATGGCCATTAGGATGAAGTCTTTTTCTGGGAGGAGGTCCAAAATCATCTCAGATGTGTAGGTTTTGGAGATTATTCAAAAGGACTGCTCCAAGGAATGTGAGACATTCCCAAGGTCAAGTCAGTTGATTTAGGCAGGACCATCAGTAAACTACAATGAAAAAGAAACCAAAAATCCTTTTCTGTAAACTTTACCCTATTGTAAAACCATATGCCTAATCTAAAGAAAGGTTAGTGATTATGAAATATAAAATCCTGGTATTTTTGCATAATCTGAATCAATTTAAAGTAGTTACAACACAATATATGCAATAAAGAAAACAAGGTTTTTGTTTGTTTGTTTGTTTAATTATCATTTTAGTGGAGGTAATCATAAATAAAAGAGATAAGCATCCCCTAGTGGTGAGATGTCCCAGGTGTTTTATTCCGAAGCAGGAAAAAACAACAAAAGCTAAGTGCCAGTGTGTGTTTGTTATTGTTATTGTTGTTGTTTATATTTTATTTCTGTTTTGCTTATTTTTTGCATTCAATCACTGTATATCTTCACAACACAGAAAATGGATTTTCCCAGCATTTGTACACTGTATGTTAGTCTACTCAAGGATATTACCATACACATTGTCATCAACAGATAAGTTTTTAATAAGGCTTTTTCTTAAGCAGCAAAGTTTATCTCCTTTTTTAAAAATGTGTTTGTTTTATTATAGATTTTAATCTACTCTCCCATACCTATTATTAGATCAAACTATATATTGTAGCTTTAAGCTAAGAACTTTCAAAAGGTCCTGTAAATAATAGTCCTCTCTTCTCATTTTAAGTTAGCAGGACATCCCATCATGACTGCCACTTAAGTAGATGATATTTTGATCTGTGTTTCTATTCATTATTGCTTTGTTTTCTAGTGCCATGTCAGGGTACTGTTTACTCACTAATATAATTTTGTAACATATCCCTAGGAGTGCTAGACCAGAGGAGTTCCTGTTTGGTCAAGGGCATCCATTATACTGGTTGGTTGACATAGTTGCCAGGTTAATATGTGGATGAAATTTGTAATACTGGAAGATCCTTAATTTTAGGAAATAAAGAATATCTAAGAAAAGGCCTGTTGAACATTTAGTAGAAAAAGACGGACTTTAATTCCTTCATTTTCTAACTTCCAAATCATTTTCACCTATTTGCTGTCACTGAGGTGGTCCATTGTCTTAACACAGCTTACTCTTCTGCCGGTTCTGCAGTTTTGTGTTAGGTTTGGTTTTTTTTCCTAATATTTAATGCAGTGCATTTTATGTTCTTCCTTTTATTTCATTTTATGTGGTATTGCGTTATGTATTTCACTGTTGGATCTAAATTGGGGAAGGGAATCCTGCTTTGTCCTTGTACTATAATGAAGATAGAGTTTGTTAATATAAATGTAAACTGCTGTCTTAGGTGCATCATCACATGAACACTGTTTCATAATTGAATATGTTGGTACTAGATACATTTAGAAAATTACAGTCCCTAAACACCTACCCAGAGAGAGAGATGAACTTAATGGTTTGTTGTATACAGTTTCATTTAAAAATATTTTAGAAGAATGACTTATTTGTAAGAATATGTACAATGCAAAGTAATGATAGTAACAGTGGAACAGTTAAAGAAACAATATATGCAGCAATTACATTCAACATTTATTAGATCTTTGTTCTAAGAAAGTTAGATATTTTTGAGGATTTCAAAATATGGATGTTAAAATTAGATTAAATTGAAAAGGAGAAATAAATTTCCAGAAGCATGTTAAGGGCACATTACCTACTTTAGTAAAATAACTATAAAGTGCATTGCTTTTTATTAAATTATCTTCCTTCACAGAGCAATAATATTTTTAAATGTATATCAGGTATTAAAAATGATGGGATGACGGCAATTTCAAATCCATTTTCCTTATTTTTCCAAGTGAAATGGGAGAAATCCACATGAACATGTCTTCAATTAAGAGTGAAAAAGATTATTTTAAATAATGCAGCTGTGAAAAATAGGTGTCCGGTGAGAAATGTTTGCAAAATGCTGATGACTAATGTGGCATCGCAGAAACTCTTATTCGTCGATATATAAATATTTAAGGCTGAAAGGGATATTTTAGAATCGTGAAACATTTGGAGCAAAAAACATGCAAGTACCCAAATCTCTTCTTATAATCACTTCAAAATTTATATAAGCAACTCTGACTTCTTCAGGCTTCAGAAAAGGAAATCAATCACATTTGTACAAAAGTAGTATGATCAAACCTGCAATTCTTAATGTTTTCCTGACATAAATGTGTTATGTGATCATTAATAGATATTTCATCAGGAACAAAGCTTTGAGATTATTTTTGTTTTCCAAGATATGACATAGTGTGACTGGGAGTTTTAGGTCATAATATTTCTTTTTCAAAAAATGACCTTGGCTCTTTTTTTCATGTTTGCAAGATACACACTGCAGAAAATAGAGATGTGTTTGAGAATGAAGAAGATACTGTTAAGAAGGAAGTTGTAGAATTGTTTTTAAAACGAAAGCTCCTCATAAGCTTAATCATGAATTTAAGAAACTATTAAACCCTGTTGAAGTTAAGCATGCTCTTTTTTAAAACTGTGCTCCTAAAGCCAGTTTTTCATCCAGAAAAATTGCTATCAGTACTGTCTAAACAATAACGGGAGAGAAAGGGGGGAGAATCGGATGCAAGGATGCGTGGTACATTCCTATACTTAAACTGTGATGGTCACTTGGATTTTAGCTGCTTTGACCATATTTAAAACTTATGAAAAAGAGGGGTTAAAAAGGCTGAATATCTTTGTACCTTAATGAGAGAATGATTGCTGTAATAGTATCAAAGATAAACCACTGTATTAGGAACACTAAATGATAAAGGGCGATAATATGCCATTCTTGAGACTTCTTGGCTCTTACCTAACACATCAGAAAGTGATTGTTGAATTTTAAATAGCCATACAAATGGATGACATAGAAATTTAACTTTGCTTTGACCTTATTCTAATTCACAAGATGACTGCAAAATGACTTTGTTGCATCTGAATGTATGCTGGATGCTAAATCACTCCAGAGTATAAAATCTTTGTTTTGGCATAATGTTGATGCATAAACATTTGTACCCCATACTAACCCTATAAACATCACAATCCATCAGTACAATTACAAAAAAGATTGTTTGTTTTCACACTTAAAGCAGACATGAAATAGAGTGTCCTTAACTTAATCACCACCTTGATTTACCACATTTGCATATATTTGCATATTAATTGGACTACAGATTAAAATTGGTTTTGTAATTTTAATTAAGTGTCCACAAAGGTAAATGATTAGAACTGTTTAAAATACATTCTGACATAAATAGCAGTAAAAGCTTTTGTGATGATGTTTTTGTGGAATTACATTCAGAAAGTGGCCGTTTTATGATAGTAATTTTAATCTTAAATAGAATTATACAGTCAAACAGAACTGTGGATTCATAATCATTTTTTTCAAGATTCATTTAATATTTTGCTGATTTGCAGCACTTGATGAAAATGTACTGTAGGTTTAGCTGATTGCAAAATTAGGCCTCTAGAGCTGATAAACTGAGGGTTTAAACCCGCAGTCTTTCGAGCCTGTCATATATACTTGAAGTGTATATTTCATTCTCTGTGTGTGTGTGTTAATGGAATCAACACATATAACCCTTTTAATGATATAGCCTTTAAAAAGAGAATCATCTTAAGGGACCATCATATTCCCAGTTTAAATTAGGGAACATATAAAATGTTTAAAGGTCTCTTTGGCATGTTATTCCAGTACCCAGAAGAACTGTCCTGGTGTTGACATAGGCCAAAATGTGCTGACTTAAAAGCAGGTCATCCTCCCTGGTGCCTTTCCTTTGAGGGTGGCACTCACAGTGTGAGCCGGATAATTATTAGGAAAATGCCTTCCCTCCCTCAAAACCTGGGACACTTAAAGTGTGGCATGTGCTTTCTGTTATACCAGACAGAAAATTGGTTTTACCAGAAGGTTACTGGATGCCTAGCACCCCCTTCTTCCAGCTGGCATTTTCCTGTTTGGATCATTTTAAATGTTGGATGCAGAAACCCTCCCCACTCCCAGCTGCCACCTTCTTCCCTGGCGGTACCCTAGACTCAGCTCCCTAATGCTTCCTTGCACCCAGCTGCTTCTCTGCCTGGCTCCTGGCTATTTAGAATATGATGGGATAAATAATCCTTCCCCAACTAGTCACCTCCAAACAACTCTTAATTGGATTTCTTTTAGAAGCTATGATGTCCCTAAGTTTGCATCAAGTGACATATCCATCAAAATTCCTGTTTTCCTTTCTAAATTTTATATTTGTGTAGGTGTGTGTATGCATGTGGGCACACACATACCTCATAAACTTGCAAAGTTTATGAAGAACAAACCAGTTAAACCTTTTGATTCTCCTAAGTCAGAAGAAGAGAAATAATTGTGTAGAAAAAACTTATCTATTAATTTTTGAGAGCCAATTTTAAAACCTTTAATTTTATCCTGGTACATGAGAAAGAGCAGAAGCTTAGGAATGTGCCAGGCAAAGTTTTGAATCCCAGTCTATTCCCTTAAGTGTACCATTTTGGCAAGTGCTTATATATGTTTCTGAAACCCTAGCTTCCTCATTGTTAAATGGGGACTGAAAGTACCTTCTTTATGTTATAGTGATGTTTAAATAAAATGATGACTGTAAAAGCCAGCCGGGTAGCAACTGAGTTAGTGAAAAGTGGCCAAATTCAGAATTATGTACTGAAGGTAGAATGGAGCAAATTTGCTCATGAATTGATTGAGGGTATGAGAAAAAGATAGGTGTCAAAGATAATGCCAAAACTGTTGGCTTGAACAGCTGCAAGGATAGGGAAGAGACTACGGAGAAACTATTTGTAGGG
>NW_006160159.1:2584926-2659103 GCF_000334495.1 Tupaia belangeri chinensis
TTCAGACATGCTGACTTCTAGATACTTTTAGGACATAAAGAAGGTCCCTCACTCTTATCAGAAACAATTTTATGCAGCAAAATCCTAATAGGTGAGGAGTGTTGGGGTGTGTGTGTGTGTGTGTGTGTGTGTGTATGTGTGTGTGTTTGCATGGCATTACATCTTATGCAAACTACTTTCACAAAAAGGCTATGCAAACTCAGATTTCCCACATGCATTTGAAGAATATGGGTCACTATTCTGAAGTGCAGAAAAATTGTATACATATAATGTTTAGTTGCTGACATTACTTTAAAGGTTTGTAGGAGAGATTTAAATGTATTTTATTATTCTCAGTGTTTCTAGTTCTGTTTTCAGGTTCATTTCACTAGTTGAAACAAAGTTTTTATGGGAACATTTTATTGAGCAATATGATATCCTAATATATAGTCTAAAAAGTATAGTAAAAAGTATAAAGGAAGTACCAAACACTTCTCCTAGCTTTATTGGTTCAAAGATCCTGAATGAAATGCTTAAACAGAAGGAAATAGAGAAAGGGAAAAACAAAAAAGAAAAGAAAAGGAAGAAAAAAATAAAAGGAAAAGAAAAAAAGATATTTCAACATTAAGATTAGTATGACTTAATACCCTGCCCAGAATCTCTCTAAATTTAAACCTGAAATATTATGCATTAGGCAAGTTTGTTTTCTCCCCCTTGCCCGCTCCCCTTTATCAATGCCACTATCTTTTAAGCTTTGATTACCTCTGGTCCTTGGGTTCTTTAATGCGCATCCACTCTAATATGTCTTTCTCTTTGGACTAGTATCTAATACACCCTATTATATTATACTCCATTCTTGAATATTCACGGTATGCATTTCTATTTTAAGGACTCTGAGAAGTCTCAAAAAAAAAAAAAAGTATTACTTTTCTTTTACCCAATGTTATCAGTCAGAGTCCTAGCAAAAAACACATGGCACTCTCAAACCTGTAATCTGAGGAAACTTTAATAGGAGGACTTTTTAAAGGTATGGCAGAGGTTTGAGGAAGGCATCAAAGGGATAGCGTAATCCTCAGGGTTTGGTAAACAACATTACCACTTCCAGGTCTGACAGGGCAGGGAAGTGGGAAGAGTGGTTACTAGAACTTGAAAGAGTCAACTACCTATCCCCTGAGTTAGAAAAACACAACCTACCTATTATAGCCTAATGGGGAAAGAGCAGCAAAATAAACACCTTGAAATGGCCTATGTGTGTGTCCCGTTGACTGAAAGCAACCAGACCCAGGGCAAGGAAGCCCTTAAATATATTCCATTATTGTCAACTTGGTCGGGGCACAGAGCAGGCCCAAGAAAGGTGTAAAGTGAATATAAAGGACAGACAGTAGATAATCAAGTACATTTCATGTTTTCCGAATGTTTTCCTCGGTAAAACTCACTTTGGACTTTTCGTGTGTTTGTTATGTGTTGATTTGATTTAATACCTAAGAATATCTTTAAGGATGTTAGTGTTCTCTGGAGCGTAGTTTTCCAGTATCGATATAAGTACTGGCTGTAAATGAGGGCCACTGTGATTACTGTGCTTATCTAGCCTATCAGTTTTGCTTTTTAAAACGTTAAGCTTGCATATCTTTGGATGGGACGCAGCTCCCCAATTTTGGCCTCAGCCTACCATTCTCTGATATGTTCATCTGTTAGATTAGCACATTTGTTCTATCGTCTTGGTCCAATGGCATTTTAGTTGTGGGCCATTGCTCTATACTCTGCCCCTTCATTCTTTTCAATACCTTGCCAGCATTTTCCTGTTCTGGGCCTCCAGTTCACAAAACCTTTTCTTCCTCTCAGGAATACATTTGATGTTGTTATGAAAATGACTGTTGAAACCTTACTGTGTCATTAATGTGTCAACTATGTTGGGTAACACAGCTGAATTTTAAAAGAGTCTTTATGGAGATTATTCCACAACCTCCCCTCAAACTTCAAATTATGTGACTTTGGTTTTTCACTCTCTAAAATACCAAAAATGAATGATGTTCTATGTATAAAGCTAGCCCTAATCATTTCTACTTGGTCATTACTATAAACATCTCCTGCTTCTATATTGCTAAATAAAGAGAATATGTTCATCTTCCCAGATCATAACACACTTTGAATTCTCCTTAAATGCAGGTTCCCATGGATAACTAGCCAGAGGAGAAGAGAAATGGTAGGCAGAGCTCACAGGTGAAATCCCATTACAGGGACCTCCAGGGAGGCCGTACATTATCTTATAATACTCAAATGTCATTCTAGAGAGTAATTTTCTAAATAAGTTTAAGACGCAATAATAATTTGAAAGAAACGTTCTTCTTATCCAGATTGAATGTAATCAATCTGCCTTCTAACGTACAGACCACAGCCCCTGTGCTTTTCAGAATGTGGGTAATATAGAATAAATGAAATCCAGTGCTTTCACCATATCTCCTTTATCTTTTGCCAGAATTGGCTATGTCTACTACTTTTATTCTTTCTTCCATAAAATGTCTCTGTTTTTATTTTCTTCCCTTCCTTATTCACTGTGCCTTTGGAATTAGGTTTCCTCCATAACCAGTCAGTGTTTTTACATTTCTTTTTAAGCTTCGATGAAAAATCAGGTGCTGATTTTTCTTTATTATTTATGCTTGAAGACTGAAAAAGGAACTCTTTTTACTGAATGAGTAATGAAAAATTATTTTTATAATAAGGTCAACAAAGCATTATTACAACAGGTCATTCGCCAAGATTCAGAAATGCTTTAATTATAGTATGTTTCTTACAACAATAATGACATTTGGCCTGTGTTAAATTTCCCATTAGCTTCTCTGCCTGATTTTCATTAGGCACACCCTGAATTCAGGGCTTAGATTTTAATTTTCATGGCACTTGAATGTTTTATTCAGATTACTAAGGCACATTGATTCTTTTTCTTAAAGAACTTTTGATGTTAGAAAATAGAATTCAAATAGTTTTATTGTTTTTTCTTTTTAAGTATAGAAATAATTTTAGCTCCTGGAGAATGGTCAAGTATTGCTGCTTAGTCTCTAGAATAATTGTTACTTACTAATATCCTTAGCTTTCTAAGGGTCTTTAAAACAAAAATAAACTACCCTTTTTTTTTTTTTTTTTTTGAGAGGTTTTTCGCTATAGGGCGCATGCGCTTGCCAGACAGACAGAGAGAGACATAGAGACAGAAAGCGAGAAATCACCCCCCAGGGGGGATGGTCACGCCACAATCCCTTCTCCTCCATTCTCCTCTTGGGATCTTGGGCATGCACGCACACACACCCGGCGTGAGTTTTAAGCCACCGGGTCCGGGACGCGAACCACAGTCGACTACGTGGGAATCCAGCGACATAGCCATTACGCTAACTGCTGGTTCCCAAAAAATAAATAAACTACTCTTGATAACATGTATGTTGATGTGCTTGATTGAGCCAATCAATACACAGTGTATTTTGGACGAAAAATTCATTTGTATGCTGTAATGATGTATAGTGAATTAATGTAAAAAATAAATAAATTTAAAGAGAAAAAAATTTAAGAAAAAGATATTTTAATATTTAAAAAACATTTTTTTTTTTTTACCAACTCTTTAAAAATTTTGCCAGAAGGCATGTTTGCTTGCCCGAGGGAAACAGACACAGAAAGACAAAGGGAAAGTGAGAAAGCACCTCTTGGGGGATGGGGCCCTGCCACAATCTAGTCTCCTTCCCTCCTTTCAGGGTTTGGTACACACACATGCCCAGTGTATTTTCCAAGCCACTGGTCTCAGACTCGAGCTGTGCAAGTAGGCCATGTGAAATCCAGCCGCTTTAACTACTGTATCACAAGCTGATCCATCAGCTTTTTTTTTTTTTTAATTTTCATCTAGAGACAAATAAAAAAAAAAGAGACAAAAAGAGTTGGTGAGAAAGAACCCTCTGGAAGGTCATACCACAATCTCTCCTCTTTCTTCTCTCCCTCCTTTCAGGATTCTAGGTGTATGTGCACATGTGCCTAGTATATATATATATTTCAAGCTTCTGGGTCTGGGACTTGAACTACACAGTTGACCATATGGGATCCAGCTGCCTCAACCACCAGCTATCTTTACTGTGCTATAGTAGTCTATAACCCATTTGACTTATTTACATGCACTTGCACTTGTTTCTATTAATCATTTTATCCCCATCCTCCCCTCCACTCCTCTCCTTTCTAGCTTCTGGTATCTATCTAATGCTCTCACCTGCTCTATAATCAATTTTTTAGCTGCTACTGATGAATGAGGACATAAAGTATTTCTCTTTCAATGCCTGGCTTACTTTTTGGGAGTATTATTTGTTCCAGGTTTGTCCTTTTTTGCCTCAAGTGGCAGGGATTTATTAGAAAAACAAAACAAAACAAAAAGTACACAGTATTCCGTAAGTATGTACAACTGTTATATGTAAATTAAAAATTGCTATAAAATTATTTTTAACTAAAGTGGATTGTATAATTGCTCATCCCAGGTGTCAGAATTCCCACTGATAAAATTCCAAAGAACTTTATCAATCTGTGTCTCCACTTGATAACTCTACTTAATGTTTAATTACTGGAAACATTTGGTATATAATATTTTTTAAAAACACATAGATCATGAAGAAAAATAAAAGGAATATTTGGTGGTTAAAAGTTGCAAGTGACAGAAACCTAATTTCAGTTCATTCAATTAGATTTTTAAAACAAAAATAAACTATTCTGAGATGTTTTTAATATTTAAAAAACATTTTTTAACTAACTCTTTTTTAAAACGTTGCCTCTTTCAATCAAGAGGTGATAGCTTTAATTGATGTAATCAGATGCTTAGTTATCAAGGATAATCCTCGGGTCATGTGTAGCTGAATTGAGGAACTTAACCTATATCTCAGAGTTGTCTTTCTTTGTCTTGGAATGACTTTTCTGTGTGGTAGATAAAACGGCCTATGGTTGATCCAGTCTTAATCATAAAAGCAGAATATACTAGGGAAAAGACAAGTCTTGTCTGATAGTTCTACCAGGGAAAAATATCTTGAAATGACCATAATTGGCCAAAACAACATCCCTGAACCAATTATCCAAGCCTGGGGCTGGGTGGGTACTTGTTTGGCCTCACTTGACCTTTGTAAGTCTCTCTAACTGCAAGAACTGGTTATGGTCAAAGAGGCAGTTATTTCTGAACCACCTGGAATGAATCTCTTATAGGAAGAAGAGATTCTGTTATTAATAGTAGAACCTAAAAAAGTCATTTAGCTTCCTTATAACTCCAGGTCTTCTCTGGAAGTGGAGGATAGTATTTATTTCTACCTATTTCAAATGAAAAAAAAAAAAGTTATATAATTATTACATTGAAATGTATGATTGGTATGATTTTGTTCATTATTTGTGTTTTTTGGTTTTTCTAAAGATTTTTGCCATAGAGTATGTGCACTCACCAGAGACAGAGAGCAAAGAAAAATGAGAAATCAACCCCCCACACACACACTCCCAGCAACACCGAAATTCCTTCCCTTCCAATCTCTTCTTGAAATTCTGGGCATACACTTGCACATGCCCTGCTTGTTTTCCAAGCCACCAGCTCTGAGACTCTAATCACGTGATTGGTCATATGAGATTCAGCCACTTTAACCACCACACCACCTGGCTGACCTGAAATGGTATAATTTTTAGGTGATGATTATATTTAGAGATAAATTCCAAAGCCTGCAATAAATTGTAGTTTTTTGCTATATTTATATTGGGTTGTTGGAAAAGTCATGATGTATTTTTTGTTTTTCTGTGAAAAAATGTGTCATGACTTTTCCAACAACCCAATAAGCAAGGAGGATATCATCAATTGGTCATATCTCTTACAGCAAAAATGGAATATTAAGCTTAAAACAATGTAATAACCATCAACATTAAGAACTTACCTGGAGAAAACACTTTAACTATTAATAGCTTCCCATGTATTGACTCTTCCTGAGTGTAGTGTTTCTGAGCAAAGGTGTGGAGTCAGTCTGCCTGGGTTTGGACCCAGGACTATTACCTAGGACAACAGCTTATCATCTTTATATCTCAGTTTCCTCATCTGTTTAATGCAGAGTTCGTAGTACTTACTTCATACAGTTTACTTTACAATGAGGTAAAATGTGGACCCTAATTAGCACTTAAGAACTGTTTTTTTCCTTTGAGAGGTTTTTGCTATAGGGCACTTGCCAGAAAGACAGAGAGAGACAGAGAGATAGAAAGCGAGAAATCACCCCCCAAGGGGAATGACCACACCGCCATCCATTCTCCTCTTGGAATCTTAGGGACACATGCACACACAACCAACGTGAGTTTCAGCCACCGGGTCTGGAGCTCAAACCACAGTCAACTACATGAAAGTCCAGTGACATAGCCACTACGCCAAATGCTGGTCTCTAGAAATGTTAATAGAAGAGGAGTTTTGTTATTTACTATTATCTTTATCATCATTATCATGAATAATGATCTAATAAGTCAGCCAAAATATTCAACAATAATTTATATTTATATTTTAATTGCATAGTTTTATACATATGAGATTTTAGGTTCCAAGGAAACTTTGCTGAAAAGAGAACCACAGTAATGTATAGTGATTCAAATTTTCATATATTGATGAAAATCATATCACTTACAATATATGTATTATAAAAAAAAAAAGAGTAGAGTTCCTGGAAAAAATAAACATTTTGTTTTTTTGAATGTTCCAGCTGTAAAAATAAAATTTCGATTTTGAAATATTTTGACCTTCTTTTTCCAAATTACACAGATATTTGTTCTAAAGACCAATATGTCAGAAGAACACTATATGGAGACTATACTTTAAGGTTGCAAAAAGAGCCAGTTCCAATGGGACCAGCAGATGGCATAATGGCTACATAGCTAGATTCCTACATGGCCAACTGCAGTTCAAGTCCCAGACGTGGAATCTAGAAACTCATGCTAGGCACGTGTATATCCATGCCCAAAATCCAGAGAAGAGAATGTGGGGTTATTTCTCACTTTCTGTCTTTCTGTCTCTCTGGCGAGCACAAACACCATATAGGAAAATCTCTCTTAGGAAAAAAAATAAAAACAGTATTACTTTATTATATGATGACATCATTCTCTAAAATTATTTTTCAATAATGATTTGCCTAAAGGTATCTGAAACCATTATTAAAATGAAGAAAGAAATCTGGTATTCATATTTTAGAAAGAAATAGGCTTTATGTTTATAAACATTTTGAGAACTGTGAAATGGTAATTGTTAATTTGTTTCTGTTTACATGCTTGGACATTAACAGTTATTTTGGAGTCAAACCCAAAGTAGTTTTGAAAGCTTAATTTTCAATAATTTTCTTTTCTTAAAAGACAAGTCATACAATTTCTCTATGCAAAGATGTTTGTTTGAGAATGATGGAAAAATTATACCCTAGCAAAGTAGCTCCTGCCTACAAGAGGAGATTACAAATTTTGGTTGTAGGAAAAGCCATGATTATGAGAATGTCTGGATCTGATAGCAGTTTTATCTTTTTGTTTGATTCAAATGCTTGAATTAGATTATTCTTATACCTGCATAGACTATATTTACATGCTACATGTATTCATTAAAAAAAAAGAGCATGGAAAGCAACTGTAGATACCACACACAGTATAGTCAAACTTTTTTTTTTAATGGAGCCAAATCATATAAACTGTTAAGTTTTACGGTATTCTTTTCTAGTTCTTCTTGGAAACTGATGAGAAATTATAGATATTATTATTACAATATACCATTACAAAGATACCATTTAAAAAGAGAACAGGCATAGAATTGTGAATATAATATACATTCTGTTGGTGGAGACTGAAAGGAAAACTTCAGATATTTTGTTAAGAGTTGTGAAGAAAATGGGTTTGGGGAAAAAAAAATGATGGGATTTGTGGGGTTGATAGATTAAATTATTTGAGAAGGCATCTCTGAGATGATGATATTTTAGGTAATGCCTGAATGAGCAGAAGGATTGGGCATTAGGGGGAAGAGCATTCCCAGCAGAATAAATAACAAATGACACATTCTAAGAATGGAAGTAAGCCCAGGTGAGAAAAGGAGACCAGAGGAGAGGCTGTCTAGATGGGAATGGCCTTGCCATATTGATGAGTTTGGATTCATTCTGAGTTCACTGGGAAGCCATCAAAGGATTGAATAGGGATAAAATATGATTTAGTTAATTGGTAGACTAGATAGAAGACTTTGGAAGACTTTGGCAGTAGTCTAGACCAGAGTATTAAAACACAAATCCTTTATTCCTTTTTTTTTCCCTTTTTCCTAACTGTGCATTCTTCTGAAAACCTATAGTTCACTCTTCATTTATTTAACAGATATTTATGAAGCCGGCACAGTGTGCCAGATGGTATGCTAAATGGTGTGATATAAAGATGAGTAATGTTATCCTTGTCCTATCCTTAATGATTAGTCTGTGTTTGCTTGGGTACAGCTAGATTCAAAGGAATGCCTAAATCTTCTGAAGGAAAGCTATCTTGAGCTGAGTCTTAAAGGATGAGAAGGAGTGGACAAGGCAGCTGATAAGATAATATTTTAGGCAAAGGGGAGAGAAAGCATAAAAAATAAAGGCATAAGCAACTATGGCATGTTTTAAGGACAAATAATTATGCAAGGCCATGATATACGGTTAGAATGGGTGGGGATGAGATTAAGTGAGTAGTCAAAGGCAAGAACCTTAGGACTTTGTTTGCTGTGCTAGGTAGTTAAGTTTTATCCTGTAGGATATTGGGGTCAACAGACATTTGAACAAGGTAGAAGAAAAATAACACTAGCTTTTCTTTGTATACATTCAACTGTGGTGGAGTTGTTGAGGTGAAGTGGAGAAAACTATTAGAAAATTAGTGTAATAGTTGAAGTGAGATATTACTTCTCTGAACTGGAAGAAACAAGGAGACTCAGGGAGTTTGGTGGTTGGTTGGATGGAGTTGGTAGGAGGGAGGACAGAGATTTAATCAAAGGAGATTTCTTCATCTTTTTCAGCAAGATGAAGAAGTCAGGCAAAAATGAGGGGTATTGTGGAAAACAGTTTTGAATGCAAGAGGTCGGACTGGAAAGTTGGAAAGTCTCTAGATATTTCCAGTTGGAAGTTTAATATATACCTTTTAAGCTCTAAAGTCTATTAGAACTAAAGGTAAAGGTTTTTAGCTAATCACAATATATTTTAGAACCTAGAAATTGATACTCTTTATGCTACATAGATCTCTAAAATTTGTTTTAATTTACATATTTAAAAAATATTGAGCCAAGGTCGACAGGTGGTTTGGTGGTTAAGGCACTGGACTTCCACATGACTGACCATGGTTTGAGTTCCAGACCTGGCAACTTGCTTTCTCACTTTCCCTCTATCTGTCTCTCTCTATCTTTCTCTGCTCAAATTAAATAATAATAAATAAATAAAATTAAATATATGTGTGTGTGTATTATATATATGTATATATATACTTGTATAATAAATTACTTAATTTTATTCATTATTATTATTAGATTTTAGCATGTTAGTTCAATATATAGACACATATGCATGTGTGTGTGTGTGTGTGTGTGTGTGTGTGTGTGTGTATAGGTTTTATGTAATTCCCTAGACCTAATGATATTGGGCCAGTATTCCAAGATAGCATTGATAATATGCAAGACTAAGGATGAGCTCTACTAATATACAGGGTGTTGCCAGAGTGCCCAATCAACTCATTTCACTATTTGTGTTCCCTTCTCAGTCTATATTGACATTTGAGCTTGCAATCCCAAACAAATTTCTTAGAGTGAAATGGGGGAGTCCAGTTGATCATCAGAGTTCAAACTATGGACAGGGGAGGAGGAACATTTCCAAGAAAGAGAACGTGAGAAAGCACTTCTCCCAAAGGTTTTTATTTGTTTTGTTTTTGACTGTCTACTTTTTCTCTATAGACTTGACATAGTAGCCCTCACATTTAGCTTTGCCACCCCACTGTCTTTGGACTGACCAATCCATTTATTTTAGAAAAGTTCTTCTCAAACACTTAGATCCTGGCTATTGACATCATGGTCTATGGATAGTGTTGCCATGTGAACATTTCTTCCCAGAATTTCTTGGGAACTTTGTATTTTTCCAAATACTAAATTTGGGGGGTAAAATGTATTCAAGAAATCTGGAAAATGTATGACAATTCCCCTGCTTATAATTAAACCATAGATATGTTACTGGTAAGAAGAAATCTATTGGGGTTGGCACGTGGCATTGTGGTTAAGGCACTGGACTCCCACATCGGCGATTCTGGTTCAAGTCATGGACCTGGTGGCTAGTTTTCTAACTTTCTCTCTGTCTTTCTCTGGTCAAATTAAAAACAAACAAACAAAAGACAAAAAGAATAAATTAAATAAAATAAATATTTTTTTAAAAGAAGAATAAATCTATCATCAAATTGAAAGAGTGGGCTGCAAACACTGGGACACACAATTGTCAGCCAGGTTGCTTTTTCTGGAGATTGAGACCTGGTCCCATTAAAGTTATATGATCAGAATCATTAGGAATTTTTTGAATATTTATTTAATGTTTCCTTCCCCACAAGAGACTATAAACTCTATATAGGCAAGGATTGTGTGTCTTGTACTCATCTTTTGCATCTTGGTCTCTCAGTTACTTCATGGATAACAGGTAGTGCTCATTTAAAACAGGAAGAAACACAGGTTTTTTAGTCGTTATTTATTTATTTTTTTTTTTTTTTTTAATTTGCTAGATTCCCATGGGGGATGGCCATGCTGCTATCTCTTTTGGGATTTTGGGCAAACATGCACTCATGCCCGGGGTCTTTTTTAAGCCACTAAGTCTGAGAATCAAACCGGAATGGATGGATGGATGGATACTTGGATGGATGTTTAGCTAGGCAGATAGATGGACATATAGAATAACTGAAGAATACTTCCCAATGTATTAAAAGCAAGTTTTACAGTTTATTATTTTCTGCCAGTTTAGTCACCAATTAATTTGCTGAAGTAGCAACATAACAAGCATTTTGTTTCCCTGGTCACATAAAGCAATTCAATGTCATGCTCACTTTGGTTTTAAAAACAATTTGTAGGCAGTATGAATACATCAGGGTCATTATTAGAAATCAACTCTAATTGCCTTTGTTCAGGTATAACACAAAGGTACTATTTTGTATGGATTTCCAGATGGAAGTTAAACTGTCTTAATATACAGAAATTCACCATGTCAAAATTTCTTTAGAGAAAGAGAAAGAGTATATTGTTATTGCAATATGTTTTATTAGAAGACATTGATGATTTTGTTAAGAACTTAAAAAATGTTGGATTCTTCAGTACTGCCACCTCTTAGACATTTTACATAGCCGTTTTTTTATTTTTTAATTGTAATAGATTCTGAAAGCCCAGTCTGCTGACCTTTCTCTGGAAAGCCTTACTTTATTCTTGTACCCAAGCATGCAGACCGCACTCTCCTTATCCTTGTGTGATTCCGTGTGCTAGATCCAGTCTAGACCAGCCCTAGTTGAGACAGTGAGGATTAAGATATGAGCTATTGATGCCAGCAGGTGGCATAGGGGTTAAGTCACTCCCACATGGCAAACCTCAGTTCAAGTCCTAGACCCGGCGGCTTGAAACTAACACCAGGCCTATGTGTGTGCATGCCCAGAATCCCAGGAGCAAAGTAGAGGAGAAGAGATTTCAGTGTGGCCATTCCACCGGGTATGTGTGTTGGGGGGTGATTTCTCATTTTCTATCTATCTCTTTGTCTCTGGTGAGTGCATACACCCCACAGGAAAAAAAAAATTTCTCAAAAAAACAAGAAAAAAATGAGAGCACTTCATATATACCATGAATGTTGTGAAGTGGTTTGTCAATGAATGAAACAGCACAGTTTTGGTTGAAGATTTGATTGGACGCCTTCATAAACCGCAGTCCACAGAATACGTCCAAATTACAACATGTTTTTCTTAAACCACTCAGTACTTTAAAAGTAAACCAAACTGGGACCAGCAGTTGGCGTAATGGGTGCGTCACTTGACTCTCATGTAGTCGACAGCAGTTCGAGTCTCGGACCTGGTGCCTTAAAACTCATGCCAGGTGTGTGTGTGTGTGCCCAAGATCCCAAGAAGAGAATGGAGAAGGAATTGTGGCATGGCCATCCTCCCTGGGGGAGGGGAGGTAATTTCTTGCTTTCTATCTCTCTGTGTCTATCTTTCCAGCAAGCACATGCGCCCTATAGCAAAAAACTCTCTCAAAAAAAAAAGAAAAAAAAAAAAAAAGTAAACCAAACGTGAACTAGTTTTCAACAGTTAAAAGTCTTGATATTTTACATAAAGGTGAAATTTCTGGCTTTTACTGCAAAGTCTGAAGATATGACAGTATTACATCATTGGTTAAAGTTTAGTACTAGCTGCAGCCTTTAAATATGGCATCATCAAGCTAAGTAAAGTACTGTCATGCTTTGCTTACTAGTGGGAATACATTTGAGGAACATGTAACCAGGCCATTTCTCCACTGTGTGAACATCAGAGAGTGTGCTTATAAAGATCTCCATGGTATGACCTACTATACACCTAGGCTGTATGGTATACCTATTCCTGGTCGACTACAACTCTGCCTGTATGCTACTCTGCTGAATACTCTACACAACTATAGCGCAGTGATAAATATTTGTGTGTATAAACATATTGAAATATTTAAAAATGTACAATGAAAATTTGGTTTAAAAGATAAAAAATGGTACATCTGTATAGGGCACTTACCATGAATGGAGCTTGCAGGACTAGAAGTTGTTCTAGTTGAGTGAGTGAGAGAGTGAGTGAGTGGTAAGTGAATGTGAAGGCCTATAGCATTTTTGTAAACTATTGTAAACTTTATAAATACTGTGCACTGGGACCAGCAGTTAGTGTAATGGCTATGTTGTTGAACTCCCATGTGGTCGACCGCAGTTTGAGTCCCGGACCCAGTGGCTTGAACTCACACCAGCGCGTGTGTGTGCGTGCCCAGGATCCCAAGGGGAGAATGGAGGAGAAGGGATTGTGGCATAGCCATCCCCCCTGAGGGGTGATTTCTTGCTTTCTATCTCTCTGTCTCTCTCTGTCTGTCTGGAGAGTGCATGTGCCCTATAGCAAAAACCTCTCCAAAATAAATAAATAAATAAGTTTAAAAATAAAGAAATACTGTGCACTTAGACTAAATGTATAAATGTGTAAAATGTGTTTTTCTTTCTTTTTTAGTTTTTTTAACATGATAAAATTAGTGTCTTTATTACCACTAGAATATTTAGAGAAACTGTGATATATATATATATATATTTTTGAGAGGTTTTTGCTATAGGGCACACGCGCTTACCAGAAAGACAGACAGAGAGAGAGAGAGAGAAAGAGAGACAGTGAGAAATCACCCCCCAGGGGGGTGGCCACGCCCCAATCCCTTCTCCTCCATTCTCCTCTCGGGATCTTGGGCATGCACACACATGCGCCTGGCATGGATTTAAGCTACCAGGTCTGGGACTCAAACCGTGGTCTGCTACATGGGAGTTCAGTGACATAGCCATTATGCTAACTACTGGTCCCAGAAACTGTGTGATTTTTAAATGTAAGTCATTCATTCAAAGTTTATGGGAAAAAAACGCATGGTTTTGTGAGATTGTCTGTGTATTATGTAGAAAGTATGCACTGCAGTTTAATTTGTCTCTTGTCATACATTTCTTGAAACACTTAACAGTTTTTCCTTCTCCCATAATAAACTCACCTTAGCTCATTGCAACTTTTACTTAATAAACTTTAAATTTTTTTTAAGTTTTAGATTCTTTTGTAATAATATATATCTTAAATATAAACACATTGTAAAATTTTATAAAAGTATTTTATATTCTTATTCTGTAAACCTTTTTTTTTTGGAGAGGTTTTTTTTTTTTTACTACAGGGCACGGGTACGTACTATAAAGACCGAGAGAGATAGAGAAACAGAAAGCAAGAAATCACCCCCCAGGGGGGATGGCCACACCACAATCCCTTCTCCTTCATTCTCCTCTCGGGATCTTAGGCACACATTGCACACATACCAGGCGTGAGTTTAAGCCACCAGGTCTGGGACTTGAACTGCAGTCAACTACATGAGAGTCCAGTGACATAGCTGTTATGCCATCTGCTGGTTCCAAAAATCATGCATGTTGAGAGAGACAGAGAGAGAGAGACAGAGAGAGAGAGAGATGGACTATATACTGCAATCCTCCAGCCTCCATAGGTTTTCTTTTGCCAGAGAACAAGTGCCGCCATGTCCGTATGAACTTTTTCTATTTTTTTAAAAAATTATTTGTTAAAAACAGAAACAGACTCATTAACCTAAGCCACCACAGGACCAGGCCAAAACATCACTGTCTTTTACTTCCACACCTTGTCCCATTAGAAGGGCCCTTATAAACAAAACAACACAGGTTTAAAATCAAGCACTAAGATAATGCAATCAAGAGATGCAGTAAACAAGAGATGTTTGAGGCTGCTGCCGATATACCACAATATATTGTCTAATAGTAAATGCTTCAGAGTGCACTCTAAATTAATGACGAAAAGTAAATACATAAACCAGTAACATATTTATTATAATTAACAAGTATTAAGTGCTCTACATGATTGTATGTGATTAGAGAGATGCATTGCACTACAATGTTGTTTATGACTACAATGTGACTAGGTGATAGGAATTTTTCAAGCTCCCTTATAATCTTTTGGAGACCACCATCATCTGAGGTTTGTCTTTTGTTTTTTTTGTTTTTGTTTTTTTTTTGAGAAGTTTTTGCTTTAGGGCGTGCGTGCGCTCACCGGAAAGACAAAGACAGAGAGAGAGAAAGTGAGAAATCACCCCCCTTGGGGTGATGGCCATGCCACAATCCCTTCTCCTTCATTCTCCTCTCAGGATCTTGGGCATGCATGCACACACGCCCGGTGTGAGTTTAAGCCACTGGTCCAGGACTCGAACCACGGTCGACTAGATGAGTCCAGAGACATAGCCATTACGCCAACTGATGGTCCCAGTATGAGGTTTGCTTGATCAGAGTATTGTTATATGGCTCATGACAATATACCTGAATATAGTAATATTTATGCAGTATAGTGCTTTCTGTATGTCAGTTGTCCTAAGAACTTGATGTGTATTTGCTAATTTAATCTTCATATCAACTCTCTAAAGCATATTGTAAACTGAGACAGACAGATGAGGTAACTTGTGCAAAGTCACAGAGCTAGTAAGAGGATGAGCTAGTATTCAATCCTAGAATGTGTGAGTCCCATGCCCAATTCTAATCATTACCCACACGCTTCTATCAATTCTGCCAATTGATGAACTTCATCTATCTATATTTGATGGTACTGAAGTTCCAAGTCTGTCATGATCCAGGCACAACTACCTCAGTGTGTGTAAGCCAGGACTTACAGGTAGACCCTCTGTCAGTCCTGCTCTGGGACTCAAGGGTAAGAGGAAAGTAGGACAGCTGCCATGTCCCACTGTCATGCTCACCTGGCTCACCCAGTGACTTCTGCTCCTTGCAGCTAAATCGATTTCGCCCTTGTGAATAGTTCTGGATGCCTGGGTCCTGCTGCCACACCTTTTTTCCATGTGATTGACTTCATCTTGTCACAGATCTCAAGAAAAGAATGAAAGGGCCTAGAAAAACCATTCATTTTGCAGAGTAAAGTATCTAACATAGGATAAAACAAGAGAGCTAATGATCTTTTCTTTTCTCCTCTTTTCATCTCTTCCTCTATTTTTTTAATCCCTCTTGAATTGCTACTTTTAGAAGATGAAACACTGAAAGGGGTATGTGTATGTGTGTGTGTGTGTGTGTGTGTGTGTGTGTGTGTGTGTGTGCGTTCCATTCAAGAAGGGGATTGCTTGTATGCTTGTCACCACTTAAGTTGTGGTATTTGACTTCAAAGGACAAAAAGTCATCCATTACCTGTATATTAACTGTGATGAAACTTAGCAACAATAAATATTTAGAAGTACATGAGCCTTCCTTTACCTCATTACAGACTGATTGGAAGGTTTTCACAGCTCAGGGGACTGAAACTTGGCAAATACTCTGCTAGCCTAAGTTCATTTTTTATCTTTTTCCTTTTCAAAAGTTGTTTCTTAGTTACGGACCGTCAAACATAAGCTGGATGTAGTAGTTTTATACTTTTAGGGGCCAATTTTGGATTTAAAAAAAAATCATATTAAACAACACCCCCAGAAATAGTTAGGTATTATAAAATCATCTCTTTTAAATGCATATCATATTCAACCTGTTAGCTTAATGGATAACACACTTGTCAACATTATAAGCTAATGAAAGAGTTGGCTTCAAAGGAAGCTAGGCAAGGAGAGGGAAAAGAATGGCTTTTCCAGCTTGGGGGTAAGGAGTGGCATCCTGTCTCTGGGGAGCATGTCAGGCAGGGATTAGGAGCACTGACTCAAGAGCCCTTGAGTTTAGAGCAGTGCTGGTGGGCAGATGTTAGGGCTAGTTGAGATTCGAAGGCTGGGTCAGCCCCGGTAGTCCAGGCCAGGTCAGATCTTCCAAGTCCATCAGCCTTTGAGCAGCTCAGGCAAAACTCTCACAGTGAACTCCTGACCCCAAACCCACACCTCTTTATCATTTATTGAATAGGCTGTGTTTTATTTAAGAACATAAATGTTAGCAAGATTTCATCCTTGGGAGCTCTGCCACTCATTAGCTGTGTGACTTTAGGCTCACCCACTTAACCTCTCTGAGCTTCTGTTACCCCTTCTGTTAACATGAGGTTGAACTAAATGATCCCTAAGGCACCTGCCAAGGCTCACAGTCTGGGAGGCTGCAGACTTCCCTTTTTCGTTGTCGTTTCACAAGCATATTTATTAGAGTGAGCAAAGAACCTTAATTGTGCTGGGTCTGCAGATCTGAGGCTGCTTTATCTCTTTTACAGACCCGAGCTGGGTAGGTAGGTAGATATATGTATCTGTATGGATATATTGTTTTGGGTGGTATGGCTCTAGAGTACAACTCTTCCCGAAATGTTTTTTTCTTACTGGTTCCTTTATATAGAATGGGGTGGCCTTAATGCTCCTGAACATGCTGAAGGGAAAAAAGCTTGTGGACTCTTAGCCTGGCTTTGGCTAGATGTAATCTAGAAGAAATAACTCTGTAGACTTTGCTTAACCATTTGAATACTGCAGATCTGCTTGGCTGGAAGGAGGAGGCTGGGCTTGGAGGCAGAAACCCTGGTTTCAAGTTATGTTCTGCCCCTCTGAGCCAAAGATTCTTCATCCTGAAAATATGAACGGAAATAATCCCAGGTTGTTGTGAGGTTAAAATGTACAAAGCACTTACTAAACTCACTGACGTATCATACAGATGCCCAGTACTGCTATTAAGTTTTCAGCATAATATGCTAATTATTATTATGTCAGCCAAAGAGAAAGTTGTTGAATAATAAAACATGTGAGGAGGCCAGCTGGTGACATGGTAGTTAAAGAGACTGGATTGCACATGGCTGACTGTGTGGTTCAAGTCCTAGACCTGGTGGCTTGGAAAACATGCCAGGTGTGCATGCATGCATGTCCAAAATACTGAGAGGATAATGCAGAAGAGAGAAGGGCAGTGTGGACATCCCTCTGGGGGTTGTTTTCTTACTTCATCTCTCTCATTCTCTTTCTCTGTCTCTCTTCTTCTGGCAAGCACAAGCCCTATAGCAATTATTCTTTTTTAATTATTATTATTAAAGCAAAAATAAGTCATTGTTTCTATATGTGTGTATGTGTGTGTGTGTGTGTGTGTGTGTGTGTGTGTAGATTTGTTGCCATTATTTTCCAAGCCTAAGAGTATCTGTTCTGATTTTATGTTCTGGTCTTCTGTCTCTTAGCAGATACCCAGATAAATGTTTATTTTTATGCAAGATTGGCAATCAATCATCTGGCACAATGGCTTTCAAAGTTTTTTTGGAGTATAACCCACAGCAAGAAATACATTGCATACTGTGATTCAGTACCCACATGCATATATATCTGAAACAAAAGTTTCATGAAACAATACTTTGAGTAATTCCCTTCAATGTTTTCTTTTCTTCTTTATGTTATCCATCACATTTCTTTTTAAAATGTTGATCGTGACTCCCTAAACTTATTTCATGTCCCATTGAAAACTCTAGATCATGAAAACACTGACCTAGCACATACCTGATCATTTTCTTTTTCTTTGGGAATGACAGTGTTTTTACATGAATACATATGTGCAGTATCAGTGGCCAAGACCACCTCCCATATATACCCATAATCCACGATTATTCCTTTAAGATAACGGAACACACACAGACTTTATAGGCACTATATCAGAAATGAATCCTGGTGGCTGATTCACTAGCTGTGTGACTCTCAGAAGTTATTTATTTATTTATGTTTTGCCTCGATTTTCTCATTTTAAAAACAGAGATGATAATGTAGACTTACCTTATAGGAATAAGTAAATGTAAATTGCAGTACTTAATGCAAAACTAGGCCGTATTGAGCACTCATTCATTTTAACTGTTGTTAGTTATTTAGTTGCTCTGTCTTTTTCCTCTTCAGATTGTTCTTTTCACCCATCCACAGATTTTTAACCTTATGATACTACAGTGACCTCCTTGCTGGCTTTCTGGTTTTGCCACCAGATCCATTCATCCTGAATAAGAAAACCAGGCTCCTCAAAAACACCATTGCACCTCATCAACTTACAGCCCTAGTTTAGTTCTGTTCTCATTTTCCAGCTTCCATATAAATCCAGATTCTTTTTTTTTCTTTTTTTGGAGAGGTTTTCACTATAGGGCACGTGCCCTCGCCAGACAGACAGAGAGAGACAGAGAGACAGAAAGCGAGAAATCACCCCCCCAGGGAGGATGGTCACGCTGCAATCCCTTCTCCATTCTCCTCTCAGGATCTTGGGACGCGAATCGCTGTTGACTACGTGGGAGTCCAGCGACATAGCCATTATGCTAACTGCTGGTTCCCATAAATCCAGATTCTTTAACCTTTCCAACTCCTCTGAGAGTGATTTCAGCAAACTCTTCGCTGAGGGCCTACTGTGTGCTGGGACTGTTCAGCTTCTGGAGATTCACCAGTGAACATGAAAAAAATAGTAGAAAAGAGTGGTAACATCTGATGTTGGTAAGACTGTGAAGAAATGAGTGTAGCCTTAATTGTTAGGATATTGATACAAATACATAATCCCCCCTGATCCACAGATTCACTTTCCTGGCTTTATTTATGATACAATGCAACAGAAGAAAGAGAGAGAGACCATATTCTCATAACTATGCCTAATTATAGATTAACTTCATCATAGGGTGGTGTGTGTATGTGTGTGTGTGTCTGTATTTTATATATATATATATATATATATATATATAGTTAAGTAAGAGCCATGAGAATATGAGAAAACCCATATATGTAAGGCAACTACTATGTAAGGCAACTAGGCATTTTATATCAAAAATTATAATATACATGCTATAACATCTAATAATCAAATACAGTGCACTCTTCTAAAGAAATACAAGCAGAACATCAAGATGAAGGTACAAAGATGATTGTAATCTTTTGTAGCATTTGTTAAGTACTTTAGAAACAACATAAATGTCTACTATTTTAGATTACTCACACACACACACATTTTCTTTTTTTTCCCTGGAGAGGTTTTTGCTGTAGGGCGTGTGTGCTTGCCAGAAAGACAGAGACAGACAAAGAGACAGAAAGTGAGAAATCATCCCCTACCCCTTGGGGGGGGGTGGGGGGAAGGCGGGGATGGTCATGCTGCAATCCCTTCACCTCCATTCTCCTCTCAGGATCTTGGGTACGCACACACATGCATGCACCTGGTGTGAGTTTAAGCTACCGGGTTCAGAACTCAAACTGCAGTCGACTACATGGGAATCCAGCAACACAGCCATTAAACCAACTGCTGGTTCCAGGTTATGGTATGTATTAATGTTTCCATTCAAATGCTATACAGTTGGTACAAAGAATTAAGTAAGTTTATGTTTACTGAATAGAAAGAATTCTGTGCTATATTTTTAGATAAAAAAAAAAAACATCAACAAATCTACAGAAAAATATGTATACTTTAAAACAATGAAAATGAATTCTGAGTAGTGGCACCTTTAGGAGGATTAGTGGCCTATCACCTCCACTTTCCTTTTGCCCCTCCTGGCTCCTCTCCCAACAAGAAAGAAAAGGGAAAAAATGAAAAACAACATACACACACAAAACAACCACAGTAAATGTGTGTGTGTATACACGTGCGTTCATGCATGTGCTGAGCTGACTGAAAGGCAAATAACCCAATTTTACTAAGAGGGCCGACTACTGACAAAAAATAAGGTTTAAGTTTGTTTTGGAAAATGGCTATAAATATTAGGTAAACTGTTAAGCCTCAGTTACTGACATTTAAAATATGAAGGAAAAGTGATTTAAAAAAAAATCAATTGCCCTGTTTGTCTCTAATTTCAAACTGTATGCTTTATAAATCTGTCACCATTACTGTCATTTTCATTTCTAATGTTTAGTCCATTGAATCATAAAAGCAACCCCTCTCAGCTGCCTTACCCTCTGCCTTCCCCACTCAGGAGATGCCCAGCCAACAGTTGCTTCTTCTAGTAGCTGGGAACTCATTACCTAGCCAAGGCAGCGGATTTATTTTTTGACAGCTCTAATTATTAGAATCCTTTTTTTCTCTGGGGCCAAAAGTCTCTCTCCTTATAGCTTCCTTCATAGCTCTGCCTTTTGGGGATATAATAGAACATTTTTCTCTTTTTTTTTTGGAGAGGTTTTTGCTATAGGGCGTGTGCGCTCGCCAGACAGAGAGATAGAAAGTGAGAAATCACCCCCCCCCGGGGGGGGGGATAGTCATGCCGCAATCCCTTCTCCTCCATTCTCCTCTCGGGATCTTGGGCATGCACGCACACGCACCTGGCGTGAGTTTTAAGCCACCGGGTCCGGGATTCAAACCGTGGTCGACTACGTGGGAGTCCAGCGACATAGCCATTACGCTAACTGCTCGTCCCAAGAACATTTTTCTCTTGACAGTCCTTCTAAAATTTGTATTTGTCATGTGCTAACAATGTACCTTAGTCTCCTCATATAGTTAAAGAAAGATTCTTAGTGCTATTTTGACAAGAGAGAAACAAAAATATAAAAGTGAAAGAATAGCATGCCTTTAATGTTAGTCTGTATTAATATTGATGAGAATTAATTTAAATCTAGTTATCATTTTGTGGCAATAAAATACATAAGTCTGTGATCCTATGTGTGTTCTATATTGTGGGCTTTCAGAGGACAGAATTTTGTTTTATGAATCTTTATTTCTTCCTTCGTTTCTATTCTCACATTACCAATGGTGTGTTTAAACCTATGTGTCTACCATGTCTTTATTAAATAGATGACTTAATTTTATTCATATATATATGTGTGTGTGTATATATATATATGATACATATATTTTGATATTGTATAATATTTAGTCCAGAAATTTATAATATAAGAAATACTAGTCTCGGATAACTTTTACCATGAGAAAGTATTAGGTTGCTGATAATATATATATGATTCTATCCTGAATGGGAGTGCCACAATAATTCTTTAGCCTATCAACAAAGAGCTATTTTTTTAAAAGTATCTATTTTTATATATATTTTTAAATTTATATTTAATCTCTGTATATCTTTACAATGTACAACATTGTTTTGCCCAGCACAAATACGGTGCTTGTTAGTTACGTCAAAGACATTACTGTATCCATTATCATCAACAGATAACTTTTACACTTTCTAACAGATGCTGCCAGGGTCTCATAGTATTTTATGCCTTAATAGTGTTCCATGTAGGGAACCAGCAGTTAGCGTAATGGCTGTCGCTGGACTCCCACGTGGTCGACTGCGGTTCGCGTCCCGGACCCGGTGGCTTAAAACTCACGCCGGGCGCGTGGCGCATGTGCATGCATGCCCAAGATCCCGAGAGGAGAATGGAGGAGAAGGGATTGCAGTGTGACCATCCCCCCTGGGGGGTAATTTCTCGCTTTCTGTCTCTATGTCTTGTCTGTCTGGCGGGTGCACACGCCCTATAGTGAAAAAACTCTCCCAAAAAAAAAAAAAAAAGGGTTCCATGTAATAATTTTTTTTTAATTTGATTGAATTAATTTTTTTAAAAAAGAGATTTAGGGCTTAAAAATCTGATAACCTTTTACTTTTATTAACTTTTTTCCCCTCTGATCTCCTCCTTCTCACCCCCTATGACCTACTCACTAACCTCCATCCCTTTTTATACTGCCTCTAGTACCTATAGTTATCTCCCTTGCTGTTGGGTTGTCCTGGAAGTCATAACACATTGCATACAAAAACACAGAAAAATACTCATGACTTTTCCGACAATCTAATATTATACCTTCCAGGCTTCCAGTTTCCGCTATAAAGTGCAGACATCCATTATATATTAAGCAGAGTCATACAATACCTATCTTTTACAGTATGCCTTGCTTTGCTTAGTATTAAAGTTTCCATATTCATCCATTTTGTACCAAATTTCAGGGTCTTGTTGGTTTTTTGGCTGAGTAATATTCCATAGGGTACATGTGCCACAGTTTTTCAATCCACTCATCTGTGGATTGAAAATATCTTGTTGTTCTTAGATATTTTGGGTTGATTCCATGTCCTACCTATTGTGAGTAATACTGCAATAAACAGGATGTGCAAGTGTTTTCCAACTTTGTATTTTCCTAGCCTTTGCTTAGATACCCAAGAGTGAAATTACTGGATCGTCTGGTAGTTCTGTTGAGTTTTCTGAGAAAACGCCATATTGTACTCCACAGTAGTTGCACTTATTTCCATTCCCACCAACAGTGTAAGAGGGTTCCCTTTGGACTGCAGCTTCTTAGCACTTAATCATTCTTTATTCTTTTAATATTAACCATTCTGACTGGGGTTAAGTGCTATCTCATTGTGGTTTTGATTTCCATTTCTCTTATGACTAGAGATGTTGAGCAGTTTTTCTTATGCTTCTTGACTATTCGTATGTCTGCCCTGATGAGTTGTCTGTTCATTTGCCTATCTTTTTATTAACAAGGTTCTATTAATAAATGCGCTTATATAGATAGCATCTATTACTATTAGAAAAAAAAGTTTAGTTGAATATCTATGTAAAGTTTCATTTGTTCATTTAAGTGTCCCTTTAGTGCACGTACACTCATTAGAGACTGGGGGGGAGGAGGTAAGAAATCACTAGCCAGGGAGGATGGCTATGCTGCAATCTTTCACCCTCCAATCTCCTCAGGATTTTGGGAATGCATGCACACGTGCCTGGCATGAAGTCGGCTATATAGGATCCAGCATGTTAATCTCCATGCCACCTGCTGACCCTCTATGTAAAATTTTAAATTACATTATACATGTCTGGATTTAGCTCACCGATGGTACTACTTATTCTTTTATTTACCTATGCATAATATATTTTACCAATTACACATCTTTTGTGGCCATTGCATTTTATTGATACTAATGGAAATTGAAAGAAATACATTACTTTAAAAGCAAGTTCCTCAAATCATATATCAGTAACTTCAATTTTTATTCTACTCATAAGCTGCTTGCCACAATATTGACAGGCAGTTGATTGTGTGGCTTAGTTCTAATTATAGATATAGGCTACTTCACATGGAGCTGGATATTTCTAAGAGACTAAACAAAATATGTAATGCTGTGAACAAGGAGAACAGCAGCATGTTTTTACTGTAAATTGAATGTTGTCATAAATAATAATTATCAACACAGTATTGGTATCATGGTACTGTCTTGGGCCTCATCATTCAAACTTTCTCTGTATTGTACAACAATTGTTTAGGGGAGAAAAACCTAACAACTGTCAATCTAATCATTACATTCAGCCTACATTACCAAGCAAAACATATTTACAACTTGATCTACACTGTTTTTACAAGTTTATTAAAAACATGTGTTGCCCAGTGCCAGGAATAGCTACAGCAAATGCTAACACCAGTAGGCAAACTGTCTCTCTACTTTCTTCTGAATATTTGTTACCCCATCACTTCAAGTATGAGTTATAAAATAAATGTTCCTATGTGAAAATGTACACCACAGACATGACCTCTGTGTGTGTGTCTGAGAGAAAGTGAGAGAAAAGATGGTAAGAGGAGGTGAACGAGGGGAGCCAGGATGACGACGCTCCTTAGTACCAGTGATCTGGGATCACCAACCAGAACCTACGGAAATAACGTTAAATCATCATAGGACTTTTGACCATTTGGCTTATTTTATAAAACCATGCCATTACCCATGACATACACTTTTAAGGTACATTATTTTCCTTTGTAGAAATGTAATACTCTTTTTTCAAAATCTCAATTCTTATAATTTGTGTAAGTATTGTTGTAATGACCCTCCATACAGCCTCCTTGCCCTCAAGTAGCTTTTAGACACCATGGGGTCTTTCTACCTTGTTTGCCACTGTTCTTGATTGTAGTAAGAGTTCAGCAAGTATCTGTTAATGAGTGATAGTTTGAAAGAAAAGGAAGGACAGAAGAAGCTCCATTTCTACCTGTGTCTTGTAATCACCATGAGCTTCTTCATCTTATATTGTGTTTTGTCTTCTCTGCATCCCTATAGTATTCTAATCACTGAGATCACCATTTGGTGTTGAATGTATTATGTTACTCCCTAGCTGTTCAAGATATGTACATCTAGCTCTATACAAGGGGGATACCCAGGGCCTCTATGTTCTTTTCAGTAAGTGATCTGGTAAGGTGCCCTCTGGATACTTGGTACATATTTTGTGTCTTCACTATTCTAAAATAGATTCCAAACTACTGTGAGAAATAGCATTGTAACATCTGGTTTGAAACACCAACCTGTTTCTGTCTTTATTCGTGATAGATTGTGTGCACATGCATGCGAGAATGAGAGGAGAAAGAGAGAGAGATGAGCACCCTCTTCAGCGTCTGATCACAAATCTATTCCCTTCTTCCAATCCATTGAATCTTGGGTGCTCATGCCCATGCCAAGCACATTGCAGGCTGAGTAGGCTGGGGATTCAACCTGTGGTCATCACGTGGGACCTGCCTTCTCTTTGATCAGTGTGCCATCACTACACCATGACGCCAGCCCTACACCTGTTACTTCATTCTTCAAAGACTCAGTGAACTCCCCAATGATTAATCAAATGACAAAGAGTGATCTGATAATTTTCAATAGTTACATAATAACTTTCTACAAGTTACATTTGTTTTGTATTATTGAGTGAGTGACAGTGGATTATTTTTCCATCTCATAACTTCCATCAATGTGAAGTAAATTTTTAAAATGAAAACTAAGTGTTAACTTTCTTGTAATTGTCTCTTTCTGACCATGGTAGTAATGATAATACAATAAAAAGAATAATAATAAACGTTGTAAGGGAATTGGCATACAGTGTTATTAAATAGCAGCAAGTATCTGCTTGCACATGTCTCTGTGATAGTTCATTTACAGTGCATTTACAGTTAAAGGGTATGACTGGTGTTGGATAGTGGCAGTGATAATGGAAAACCCTGCAAGGCTGACTGTATGGCATGCTTAAGGTTCACATCTGCATACCTCCTTGAACTCACTGGAAACATGCATACCCATGATATAGGACTAGCTAAAGACAGGTGGGTCATGGCATGAAGACTCTGTTGGAGGTACCTATCTCTCTCTTTCTGTTTCTCTGTCTCTGTCTCAAAACAAATGCATAAAAACTTTTTTACGAAGCGGTATTCATACTGTTTTCCTCTCTGAAGAAATGGATAGATTGACAGATAGAGCTAGATGTATTTACTTTGGATATAAATATGGATAGGGTAAGGTGTATAACAGTGTATTTGTAAAAGGAATCATGACAAGCCTTGTCAGCAAAATCCTCTGTTACCAAAGACCTGCAATTTGTAGTTAAGTAGTTTTTTTTTTTCTTTTTGTTTTAGTACTTTTATACTGTTCTTTGAGTATAAGGATTAAGTATTTTACTTTATCTCTACTTAGAAAGGTAAGTTAGGACAAAAAGGAGGATGACTTCACAAATGAAGAAGAAAAATCTTCATCTTACTATACAGGGTGACAGAAAGCCACTTAAGTATTCAATTAGCTAATGTCATATACACAAGCCAGATGATCTAATACTTTACAGATAGTTTCTGCACAAATCATTTTCTTTATAATTACATTTAATCTTCATAATGAAATACATATTAAATATTTGACAAAACAAAAATCAAACTGGAAATTGATATGAGGTAGGTCCTAGAACTCTGTTAGAAATGTAAAGAGGTAAGAGTGATACCAAGACTGCCCTGTGGTCCAGCAATTAGGTGCCACACAGAGGAAGCCAGAAACCCTGACCAGGGTTCAGATCAGAGCCCCACTAGCTTCACATCAGGCTGGGGCACATGTGCACTGGATGCTGACAGGATGGAAAATGGTAGGAAAAAGCTTACAGTGTGACTAGACCCTATGGAGGAGGGAGGCGCTTCCTCTCTTTATCTGTTTCTCTCTCTTTCGCTTTCTCTCACGTGTGCATGCATGTGTTCTCTATCATGAATAAAAATGCATTACATTTTTTTAAAAAATTTTTAAAGGAGTGATATTAGTTGTCAGGAAATTTCTCTTTTTGGAATAGAACCCAACTGGCATTTTTTAACTCTCCATCTATATGGAAAATCCCAAATTAGGAAAATTGTGTGATCCTAAAATCCTTGCCTGGTGGTTTAATGAATGTCAGAAAACATTGGTTTAAATATTGTAGGTAGCTTACAGCTTAGCATAAAAAAGCACTGCGTTTGTCTTCACACTGACGACATACATTCCTAACTGTCTGTGGGTGGAGCTTTCAGGATGTACCTCTCTTCTCAAGCCCCTCATCTCGACCCTGAACTTTGAACATTTCTTTTTCCAAATGATCTGGATTAGTGACTTAAAATCCTGACAGATTATACCTCTTCTTTTAATCCTACTCAGAGACAGACAGATACTCCGTAACAGATAATACATTCCAGGATGTTTTGAGAAAGAATATTAGCTTCTTCAAAAGAAACCAAATATTTGAAGGTGCTTTTGCATCCTCCCCACACACACTCTTCAGTTGCTGTAGTTATGATAGAGGACTGGTAGTGTTAAGTGTTTTCCAATAATACTTATACAAGCTAATTGGACAGCCTTCTAAGAAAAACTCTTTTTCTTCAGCTTTTTTTGCTTGCTTTTCTCTGTTGTGTGATCTTACCAAGTTTTGAAAAGAATCAAGCTCAAATTTGAAGAGTCACTGAAATTCAGTCAGGTGACTTTTCTTCCGAAAATTAGGCTGTATTGAGTTAGCCAGGTGGTGTGGTGGTCAAGGGGCTGGATCCCACATGGCCCAGTGCACTTTCAAGTCCCCGACCTGGCCACTTGGAAAATATTCTGGTGTGTGTGCACGTGTGCCCAAAATCCTGAGAGGAGAAAGGGCTGCAGCATGGACTTCCACCCAAGGGGTGATTTCCCTCTTTCTTTCTCTCTGAGTGCATGCACCCTATAGCAAAAACTTAAAAAAAAAAAAAAAAATGCTGTTATCATATTATATAGTTTCAGCACACATGTTGAGAAAATTGGTTTCATGTTTTTATCTAGTTTAATTGTGTTTCAGAAGTAGGAATAGAATTTTGATACAATAGTGAATTATACCTACCCTTCAATTAAAATAATTATAAAAAAATACCAAAACCGGGACCAGCAGTTAGCATAATGGCTATGTCACTGGACTCCCATGTAGTCAACTGCGGTTCAAGTCCTGGACCCGGTGGCCTAAACTCATGACGGGCAAGAGTTTAAGAGTTTATGCGTGTGTGCCCAAGATCCCAAGAGAAGAATGGAGAAGAAGGGATTGCGGCGTGGCCATCCTCCCTTGGGGGTGATTTCTCGCTTCCTATCTCTCTGTGTCTCTCTGTCTTTCTGGCCAGCGCACGCACCCTATAGCAAAAACCTCTTAAAAAAAAAAAAACAAACCCTCAGTTTATTAACCTTTACAGTTTCTTATTTGGCTAATATTTCATCCTGTCTAAATATGAATCTAGTACACATCAATAAAACTAGCATGACCTTTGATCTAGTAATATTAGCATTTCTCATTATGCGATATTAAATCTATTGGTCCCAGGTCTTCTGCTATCATACTGTTAGTCAGTTACTTGTTTATTTAAGTCTGTACAGAGAGCCTGGTAGTAGAGATTAGTTATGATTTCCACATGTAACTCCAGAAGACTACCCTTCATTTCTATATTCAGGAGATAGTCTCCTTTAGTCACGCATATGAATTTACTAAATCTAATAGATCATTCATACGAGCATCAGCTATGACAGTTTCGAAGTTGTAAAGTCAACATTGGTCATGTATTTTCTAAACAGCTGCTTAGAAGATGTGTCCTACGTTTAGCTTCCTGCGGTTTTTATGGGAGCCAACATAATAAATGCTCTCATGACCTTTCTTTTGGAGTAATTTACCTGTCATCTCTGTTTGCTCTCCTAATCTTAACCTCTTTCCTCTCTCGCTACATCTCATCTTCCCTATGCAATATGGCTAGATTAACTTTCCCAAAACATCATTCAATATAACCCCAATATGTCAAAATGTTAGTTACTACTACCTATGTGTGAAAGCCACGTTCCTCAACTTAAAGAGACAGCATCTCTCTAGCTACCTCATCTCTATATTCTCACCTGTATGAAGTTTAACAGATACAGTCATAGATCTCCAAATGTATCGCCAATATTCCTGTCTACCTTTCCTCATTGTTCCTTGAATTAAACCTCCTAGTTGATTCACTGAGATCTGTGAAAAGCGATTGAACTTTCGATGAACTAGATCTGAATTCAAATCTTAGATTCAAATTTTTAACAGATGCATGATCTTAAACAAGTTAGTTAATATCCCTGAGCCTCCATTTTTTCATTGCTAAAATAAAAGTAAAAGAAAAATATTTACTGGGGTGACTAAATGAGAGTGACTTGATTTCACCCCAAATTGGCACACACACACACACAAACACTTCAGATAGTAGGCGAGATTCTGTTTTTCCTGAAATACCTTCCTTTTCTCATTCTTACCTAAGACCAGACTAGACTATCTGTAAATCCAAATCGAACTTCCCCCTTTTCCATGAGATAAGTCCGTGTTTCCTAGTTCTCATCTAGAACTTCTTCAGAATTTCTCCAGCATTTGTGGATTCCATCACTCCTCAGCACTGACCACGGGTTACTTCTTTGTGTACGGATTTAGGTATAATGACATTCTGTCTTCTCAGTGGACGAGTCATGAAGGTGTAAGTCCTGACATATCTGTCTGTCTATCTCTGTCTATCTATCTGCCCCTTTTATCCACAGAAGCTAGTAGCAGTATACTGCAAATGTTTGTTAGAAACTCAATAAACGTTTTAAATTGCTAAAAATGTATGCATAGTAATAACGTCACTGGGAAATTTCAAGTCAACCACCATTTACTTTGATGAATGATTTATTTTATCTGTTCTTTTTTTTTTCCTTCTTTGCTTTTTGTTTTTAGAGAGATTTTTGCTATAGTGTATATGCACTCACTGAAGAGACAGAGAGACAAAACAGAAAGCAAGAAATCATCTCCTGGTAGGATGGCCATACTGCAGTCCCTTCTCCTTCATTCTCCTCTCAGGATTTTAGGCACACATGCAATGACAACTGATGTGAGTTTTAAGTTACCAAGTTTGGGACTTGAACCACAGTGACTACATGGGCGTCCAGAGATGTAACTATTGCGCCATCTGCTGGTCCCTATCTAAGAACTTTTAACATTCCTGAAGACAAAGCTATACACTAATACATCTGTACCAGTTATTTTGCCATTGTCCATTCTGATGATTCAATGCCTGGATTATCTTCTTGTTAAATATTTTGATATCTCTATTGCATATGGTGTATTTTCCAATACAAAATTATTTTACCTATTTAGATTAAGTTCATTTTGGAAAGAATTCAGAACTGCAACTTCCTTTTTATTATCTGCCTCAGAAAAAGAAATACATGATTTCTGATAAATTGTGTGCTATTTTCTGAGAATTTTCAACTGACACATCTTTTGAACATAAAGGATTTGTTCCTCAAGTTCTTACTCATGAGCTTTCAATAGACTTCAGATGTGTAGAAGCATTGCCCTCATCAAATATGATTTGCAACTGCATTTGATTCACTTTCTCCCTTTTATGAAATTGAGATTGACGGTTAGCCTTCCCCCCCCAAAAAAATATCATTTTATTCTAATAGTATTAGATTGCCCTATAAATGTATGCCTGCATGCTGTAGGGATACATTCTTGTATGTTTTCTTCTTTTTAAGTTAAGTGAAAATTAAAATAGAGTAGATAGTAATATTGACTCTGAAACAATAATGTGGTCAGATTTAAAGTGGGGTAGTTGTCTGGAAGAGATTTTCAACTTTGGAACACGTTAATGCTAACGGTGAAACCTGCCTACCTTCTCTTTGATGTTCTGCCTGATCTTATGTGAAATAATGGGATTAAAAATAAAGTGTACACCTTTCTTTTGATCTAAGTAGCCAGAGGAAAAGAGGGGGGAAAAACCTGTTTCCTGCTACAATTTAGCAAATGTCACTGCTTTCAAAAAACTGCTGTGACTGGTTCACAGAGTTGACACGGAGGGTATACTAAAAGGTTTCCATAACCATTGTCCTTTTTATCAGTAGCAACATGATTCCAGATATTGCTGCATAAGTGTGGCTTTTTGCCACTTACAAAAATTAAGACGGGTTCAATGAATTTTAAGCATCCTCTCTCAAATGACTTACTTCCTTGTTAACTGATAGCAAAATAGTTGATTTCGGATTGTTGGCCAGGTAGCTAAAAGTGAAAGTGAAAAGATGCTGGCCTAAAAGGTTTACTTTGACAACAAAGCTAAACTACTTTATAAAAGGACCTAGTTTTTGTGTAAATATATGTTTTCTATATATTTATATAATCAGTAAGTGTTATATATCCTTATGCCACAAATAGGTTCTTTTTGTATATTTATAATGTATACATATAAGTATATATATTTATATATACACAGTTTTTATATATGTACAGTTTATATATATGTACAGTTTATATGTACTGTTTATATACAGTTTCTAGTGAAAATTTTCCCAGTTTTCTACTTGGAAAAACATATAGAGGACTTCAAAAGTTCATGGAAAATGGAATTAAAATATGAGTTTATTTTGATGAAATACATACTTTTTTAAGTCCATGGGTACTTATTTTTCATAATATGCATTTTCCCAGCAGGTCCTAGGGCCCAGTGATTAAGGGAGTTGGGTTCCATATGGTCAACAGTGGTTCAAGTTTCAGCCCTGATGACTTGAAAGGCATGTTGGACATATATGCATGTGTGCCTAAAGTTCCAACAGGATGGAGTGATGGAGAAGAAGGGATTGTGGCATAACTACATCTTATTGGGGAATGCTTTCTTCTCTGTCGCTTTGTTTCTCACTGGCAATGAAAAAAATACATATTTTCTATGAATCTTGAAGAACCTTGTGTATAGCCACACGTGTTTATATACATACATTTTAAAGACTCTAATCAGTGGAGAAACTAAGTTGCAAACTGGTCACTTCAAAAATGAACGTGGAGGGCAGCTGATAGCATGGTGGTCAAGGTGCTCAACTCCCACACGGCTGACTATTGTTAGACCCAAACCTGGTGGCTTGCTTTCTCACTTTCCCACTGTCTCTTCCTCTCTCTGGTCAAATTAAAGAACAGTAATGATAATAAAACATAAATAAAATAAATAATTCTTTTTTGAAAAAGAAATGAATGTAATGTTTAGGTATATCTTTTTATTTTAAGGAATTGTTTTATTTAACTTTATTTATTCATTCATTTATTTTAATTTGACCAGAAAGAGACTCACACACACAGATAGAGAAAGCAAGCTACCGGGTCTGGGACTCAAACTGTGGTCAGCCATGTGGGAGTGTCCAGTGCCTTAACCACCATGCCACCTGCTAGTCTCCTGTTTAGGTATTTCTGATTAGGTAGGAAAAAGGTGTTGGTGGGTGATAGCAGAAAGCAGATGCTTTTCTTCCTCAGGTGACATGAAAAGGCTTAATTTGGGGCCAGTCAGATGGCACAGAAGTTAAGAGAGTTTGGATCCCACGTGGTTGGCTCTGTAGTTCAAATCTTGGATCTGGTGGCTTGGAAATCACACCAGGCATGTGTGCGTGCATGCCCAAAATCCCAAGAAGAAAACAGAAGAGAAGAGATTACGGCATGGCCATCCCCTTTGAGGATTATTTCTCACTTTCCTTCTCCCTTTGTATTTCTTTCTCTGGCAAGTGCCTGTGTCTAATAGCAAAAGGAAAGAAAGTAAAAAAGAAAGAAAGAGTGAGAGAAAGAGAGGGAAGGAGGGGAGAAATGGAGGGAGGGAGGAAGAAAGAAAATGCTATTTGGTTGACTGTGCTTGGAAGCTGATAATCCAAATTAGCCATCCTAACTAAGGCTTTTTGAAACCTTTTGGTGCTTTGATTAGATATCCTATTTGACAGGTGGCTTTTTGTACAGCCTGACAAAGCACATAAAACACACCAAGAGGAGGTGGAGATTTAAAGTTACCTTTTCAGTAATTATGATTTAGGACAAATAGCAATGAATCCATTGGATAAAACAAAAACTGAGCTCTTTATATTCTAAAATGAGCTTCTCCTCCTCTATCTCTTCATTTGTCATTGTTTCTAGGTTGTTTTTGTATTTTCCTGCCAATGGTGCTACTGTTTTTCTGTTCATTTAAGTTCAATCTCTCTCTTAACTGGAATGACATTTAAGCTCTTTAGCTTGTTTTCCCTGAAGGCCTTCCACAAGCTCTCACTTCCTTTGACTGCTTCAGTTTCTCTTTTAATTCATTCTCTTGCAAATGACAGACAACACCTGAGTGTGAATAGTTTAAGAGAATGGAGATTTGGTTATTCATGTGGAGGTGTGGAGGTCGAGCACACTGGCAGTGAGTCAAGGTGAGGGTGCTCTGACTGCATCACAACACAGAGAGGGCAGGTGAGCGTACTTCTGTGTCTATGTTCTGTCAGCCTCCTTCTCCTTAGGTACTCTCCAGAAGTCAACTGTTGGGAGCCCTGCCCTGGTGACCTTAATCCTCATCTCTTCCCAGGCCCTACCTTTCAACACCTACTCATTTTAAGTTTTTACCCTCTTCATCTTATCACAACCAAATCCCAACAAATGAATGTTTTGTTTTGTTTGGTTTGGTTTGGTTTGGGGGGTGGGGGCTGGTGAGGCATTCAAACCAGAACATTTTCAGTGCCTAAATACAACCTCTCCTTTAGTTTCTTTTCTGTCTCCACATAGCAAGTCTTTCTGAACTTTAGTAAAATGTTGATAATACTGTTGAAAATATCCCTGAAAAATACCACATCAACTGAAAGTCATCTCTTCTTGGAACTCCCATAAAAAATCTTATTTGTTCTTCAGCATTCTTGCCATTATGACAATGCTGAATTCCACAATAGGACAAAACAACAATTTCATTTAATGATCATAAATCAAAGATCTTAATTGGGTTTATCTGTGATTCTAGAACTGGATAACACTTTATTTCATGACAAACAAACATTTCCAAAGAGGTTGCTTTTATGGGCAGAGAAGAACTGAGGAAGCTTAAACAAAACACAAAAGGAGATAGGTTATTTCAAAGTTGCATACCTTATAAGGTGGGGACAGAAAGACCAAGTATAGGAAAGTAGCTGGTAAGTTAACATCAGTTTCCGTCTTTTATGTAAGGGTTAAGCAAGGAATTTCATTAATTGTGTGGATTGAAATGACTCTGGGAAACTAGGTAGTTATCTTCCCTGATTTCTGGAAAGGTCAGATAACAACTTAATTTTGGCCTGTTGACGTGGAATTTTAACACAAATGACTCCATTTTTATTTTCTTTCTGGTCTGTTTGGACTTAGTGCAAAAGCTTAGTCAAAACAATGGCCTCCCTTAATTTTTATTTAACAATAATTCTGCACCTTGATTACCTCTGCAATCTCTCCTTTTCTTTCCCTGTCCCCTCTCTTTACACACACACAAATAGTGAATTCCTGGCCTATTGAACCAAGTTTATCAATTAGGCCTGCTCCCTTCCCCCTAATACTGTCTCATTCACCTAAACTGTGCCCCTCCTTCCCAGAGCTCACTCGTGCTTAAAGATAAGTCGAAAGCAATGATATACTTTAGTACCTGTTGTTGATGACGTGTATAGTATTCTCACCTAGACTGGTCTGCGGAGTATATCATGCTGGGTAAACTGTCTTTACAGTCTAAATGATGTATACAGATTGAATGTATAAATAATAATAATAAATATTTTTTTTTAAAAAAAGATAAGTAGAAAAGCTCCTTTAGGAAAGCTCCCTAGACTGGCTCTTGTTTCTCTCCTGCTTTCTTCCAACATGCTCTGGGTGCACTGTGATTCTAGCACTCAACAAACAGCATGGACATACTCATTTTCACTTCTTTCATGCCTTTGCAAGGGTGCGAGATCCTTGAAGTCAAGGACTGCATTTGCCAGTGTGTCTATAGAACAGTACCAACAGACAAAAAACACTTAATAAGTGTTCTGATCTATTCTGTCACTAATAACAGACTTACCTGAGTCTGGGTAATTCATAAAAATAGAGATTTATTCAGCTATGGGTTGGTGGTCCAGGGGCCACATATTGCGAGGGATTGTTTTGCTGGGGATGACATGGCAGAAAGCAGAGCACACATAAATCAGAGCATGTCTCTATCTCGTTTCTTTTCATTAAAAACCCACCAGGAATCAGTCACTGGGACTCCACCCTGGTGCCTAGTGACTTGCCTAAGGCCCCAACCTTTTAACATCATAATCAAATTAAGTCTCAACCCTCAACATTGTTATTACAATGGTTCACCAAGTTATAACGTTAACATGTGGCCAGCCTAGTGGTCAAGGGAACCAGATCCCACATAGCCAACCACAGTTTGAATCCTTGTCCTGTAGCTTGAAAAACACACTGTATGCATGTGCATGTATTTGTAAAATTCCAACAGGATAGAGAAATGGAGAAGGGACTGAAATGTGACCACTCCTTGCTGAGAAGTACTTCCTCCCTCTTTTTATCGTTTTCATTGTCTTTTGTGGTGGAGTGCACACACCCTCTGGCACTTCAATTTTTTAAAGGGAGATTTTTGCTATAGGGCACATGCGCTTGCCAGAGAGACAGGGAGATAGTGAGACATCACCCCCCACACACACTCACCGAGGGATGGCCATGCCACAATTCCTTCTTCATTCTCTCAGGATTTGGGGCATGCACACACACATACCCAACGTGAGCCCCAAGGCACTGGGTTCAGGATACAAACCACGATCGACTACATGGGAGTCCAATGACAACTATTACACCCTATGCTGGCCTTGGCACTTAAAAATTTCAACACGTGAATTTTGGGGGGACACATGAAGTTTGTCTTCTGTTATGATTAACTGTAACTATTTTCATTTCGGATATTTCTTTTCTAACAGCAAGTTTCGTGCTTTTATGCTTAGACCAGAGAGGGAATTATACACTGCTAGTATGTGACAGGTATTTACTGAGTATTTTTCTTTTGAACTACTCATTCAGACGACTGTTGCCCTTCAAACTGTGCTCTCAGAAAACCATATTGATTTCAGTGGTGATGTCATTTCTGAAAATATTTTGGGTAATCTCCTTCCCAGATAGTTTGGAGCCACCTAAACTTTATTACTAACCATAATCATCACAATAAATCATCACAGCCTGTTCACAGTTTGTCTCTTTTAAACATTTTGTTAAATGTTAAAATGTCTCTATCTTGGGACCAGCAGTTGGCATAATGGCTATGTCGCTGGACTCCCATGTAGTCAACCAGGTTCAAGTCCCGGATCCGGAGGCTTAAACTCATGCCGGGCGTGTGTACGCACATGCCCATGATCCCGAGAGGAGAATGGAGGAGAAGGGATTGCAGCATGGCCATCCCCCTTGGGGATGATTTCTCACTTTCTGTCTCTCTCTCTCTGTCTTTCTGACAAGCAAACATACCCTATAGCTAAAACCTCCCCAATAATAATAATTAAAAAAAACCCTCTATCTCAAAAGTTAGAAATTGTGAGTATATTTAGTGTATAGGATTGTGAAATTCACAAGAGCAGCGGAAGTGTCTGTCATAGAATCTGACACTGTATATATTTCTTAAAGACCTAAGCAAATGAATGAATGAGAGAAACATGGCAGACTAAAAACAATCCGAAAATATACTCAAATATTTTTAATAATATCAATAAAGTTGGAATAAATTTTGGGAGAGATAAGTTATTTCTCTGTATTGCTTTAAGCAAAATACAAAATAATGGTAATAAAGCTGCATCATTGTCCGATTGCCATGCCCTACATTTTTTTCCGTTGGGTAAAGAGCTTTGAGTCACTGACAGGTGTGTCGGTATTTGGGTTTGAATTCTTCCCATCATCTGATAACTGAATCTTTCTTTGAAGTCTCTCTTTCAGTTCCCCACCCTTGGGATTCTAGACTTTCACCTAGTTAAGCTTCTTTCCTCATAAACTCTTATTTTGCTCCATCCCATCTTCCTTTCTGTTTCTTTTCTTTCGTTCCAGTTATTGGATTTTCTGACACCTTACTGCAAGATCCTCTTATCTTTACGGCCATGAACTTTTAGGTCTTAGTGACATATATAGCTCACTAGCTTTTAGTGTACACAGTAGATGAGAGAAGAATGTCCTTAAAAAACAAACTTAGAGTACTAGACCTTCAAGTAGGGCAAACAGAGAAAAGCCATTTTAACCATTTTTTTTTTCTTCTTTTAGAAGATGACATAGATCTGGTGAAATAAATTAGCAGTGTCAAATGTAAGAAGAATGTCAGTGCCAAACTCCAGGAAAAGCGAGATAAAGTGAAACAATCTGAGGACGTAGTTTCTCTAAAACAATAACCATGAGGTTTTGTTGTATTTTCAGAGAAGTACAGATGTTAGTTGTATTCTCTGAGTGGAACAGCAGTTATTGTCTGCTTTCACACTCATATATACATGCATGCTTGCACAAGCAAGCATATAAAAATTAAATCTGAATATCGGGCATTTTCTGCTTTGAATTTTAAAAATAATTCCAAAGTGTTTGAAAAACTACACTTTTATTGTCTTCTTTTATGGATATTTAAAGAAAAAAAAGTCCATGAAAGCAAAGGAAACACATTTATATCATAAACTACTCTGCTACTGAGAACACATCCCTTATTTTCATTACTTTAACATCATGGCCCATTTTTATTAAAGCAAAGTAGGCTTATTTTTTCACAAGTATACAAGCAGCTTTTGTGACATTTTATCATGTGATTTCCAGTGTACTGATTTCTAAACCTCTGTTTGGGTTTATATGTCCCAACCAGCACTAATGGACAGCTCATTAAGGCAGACAGTAAAATAGTTACTTTTAGTTTTTTTAAAAAGTGTATTTAGTTGAAATCCCCTTAACATAAAGTAACACCCCTCCCCCCCTTTTTTTTTTTTTTTTTTTTTTTTTTTTGCAATAGGATGTATGAGCTCACCATAGAGTGACAGAGAGAGAGGGAGCAGAAGATAGCACCCCACTATGGGGAATGATTATCCTGGGACTCCTCCCCCATTTCTCCATCCTGTTGGGTTTTTTTTGACATGTATCCACACACGCCCCAGATGCTTTTCAAGGTCCCAGGTTCAGGACTCAAACCATGGGATTGGCCATGTGGGATCCAACTCCCTTAACAACCGGGCCACAGAGTTGACCCTAAAATAACCATGTTAGACTGAGCAATTCAGTGGCATTTAGTCTAGTCACAGAGTTGCGGAATCACCATTTCCATTCAGTTGCAAACACTTCCTTTAGTCCAAACTAAAATTTTACCCATTAGGTAGTGTGTCCTCATTCTTTTCTTCTTCTCTGCTTCTGTCAACCATCATTCCGTGTCTTTTCTCTGCGGATTTATCTAGTAATGTAAGTGGGATCCTACAGTATGAGGCCTTCTGTGTCTGGCTTCTTCCTTCTACTATAATGCCTTCAGTAGTCATCCATCTTTTAGCATACTTCAAAAGTTGATTCCTTTCTATGGCTATCTAATAGTCCACAGCATATGCATGCCACAGTTTGTTTGTTCACTTACTCATTGTGACCATTTATGCTATTTCCTTGGAGCTATTTATTGAACATATGCTATTTATTGAATATACTCCCAAAAAACGACTATTGTGAAAACTTTTAAAATAGTGCAGGTCACATTTGTAATAGGAGGCAGGAGCACCATAGAACTGAATCTAATGCTGCCCTGCCTTTAAGGTACTTGTTATTGCTGGTCTTACCAAAATGTATTGTTATTTGTCTTTGATAAGGCATACACGTCATATATGGGTTACATATACTGTGCCAAAGATATAGAAGTGGTTAAACATAATATGATAAAGAATTTTGCTTGTGTTCAATAGTAAATAGAGGTATACAATGCCTGTTTGGAAAGTTTGTAAAAAGAAAAATAACAAATTCTGCCCAGAAGCTGTGATAACCTAAAGTTTTAAGTATACTCTTTTTGTTAATACAGAAGAGCTATTGGAAACAAATTATCTCGTATCTCTACATATATAATAATTATGCAACAAAGGCTTTGTGTTTTGAAAAAAATTGAACATTCATACAGCTAAGTTTCTCATGCAAGTATCATTTCTTTTTTGGGGGGAGAGGTTTTAGCTATAGGGCGTGTGCGCTCGCCAGACAGACAGAGAGAAACAGAGAGACAGAAAGCAAGAAATCACCCCCCAAGGGGGATGGTCACGCCGCAATCCCTTCTCCTCCATTCTCCTCTCGGGATCTTGGGCACGCACGCACATGCGCCCGGCGTAAGTTTTAAGCCACCAGGTCTGGGACGCAAACCGCGGTCAACTACATGGGAGTCCAGCAACATAGCCATTATACTAACTGCTGGTCCCTACAAGTATCATTTCAAGAAAGGCAAGCTTAAATAATGGAGGCAATGGGGAAACATAATATTATGATAATGTTCATTGGTGCGGTTTGGAAGGTTTTAGGAAACATTTGGAACTATTTTTCTCATAGTCACTTAACTATTGAACTGTTAAGATAGCATTTCTCTCTGCACTGTATACAGTACAAAAGGAGTCCAGTTAAAGGACACATTAATTCTAAATATCCTGATTAGAGGGATTTCCACCAACCAGGAAATTACATGCTCTGGTATCCTGGGATTAGCTTAATAAAAAGATGCAGTGAAATGAGGAATAGCCACATGATTTAGGATGTCCTGTTTGCTTTTAAATGCCTATTTTTTCTTCTTTCTTTCTTTTCAGTTTGCTATAGGTCGTGTGCCCTCACCAGAGACAGGGAGAGAGAGACAGTGAGAGGAAAAGTAAAAAAATCACCCCCCCCTCCCCAAGGGGAATGGCAACACAGTAACCCCTTCTCCTCCATTCTGTTCTCTGGGTTCTGGACATGCACGCACATGCACCTGGTTTGATTTTCAAGTCACTGGGTCCAAGACTCAAACTATGTAGCCAGCCTTGTGGGATCCAGCTGCCCCCATGCCACCTGTTGGTTCCTAAATGCCCATTTACTTTACAGCTTCCTTTAACAAAGTTACATTGAAGAAGTTTGAATGGATATAGGTCCTGAATTTTTAGAGTAAATAATGCTCTGAATTGACTTGATATTTTGGTTTTATAGACCTATTTCTAACTGGATTATAAGGCAATACTGTTCTCAAAACTGCTGAAATAAAAAATATGTAAATTTTCTTTTATTTGCACCATTGTTATTGACTTCTTTGAATTTGACATGTATGTGCCTCAGTGTTTCCACACATCTGTCAAATGTTAAAATGAGTTCACTCGTGAATTCATAACCTTTTTGTTCTTTTCAATTAACATGTACATTCTCAGCCATTGTTTTTTGTTATAAAATAACTATGGTCATTTTATAAATTTAAAGTTAACACTGAGTAAAGGTCTAGTGTTTTTTTAAGATATATAGCCCGTTAAATAAGGAAATGAAAGCCATCTCATGTATACTTTTAAAACGTGTAGAATATTTTTCTTATATTTGAACTTAAAAGCTGTTCTGTTGGGGAGCAGCAGTTAGCGTAATGGCTATGTCGCTGGACTCCCACGTAGTTGACCACGGTTCGAGTCTCGGACCCGGTGGCTTGAAACTCAGGCCAGGTGCGTGTGCGTGCGTGCCCAAGATCCCGAGAGGAGAATGGAGAAGGAATTGCGGCATGACCATCTCTCCTGAGGGGTGATTTCTCGCTTTCTGTCTCTCTGTCTCTGTCTGTCTGTCTGGCGAGCGCACGTGCCCCATAGCAAAAACAAACAAACAAAAAAGCTGTTCTGTTGAAGGTTGCTACACTAGCTGTTATCACAGATGATCAGAGGATAGAGCCAAGCTATACTTCAGAACAGATAAATTCCTTGTCAGTGAACATTGGGAACATCCTGGAGAGACCGAACCTTGAGAAAAATGAATTCATTTCATTCCACTAAAGTGGTCATTCCCAATCTCCCAATCCCTTAAATATATATATAACAAAACAAAACAGTATCTCAGGCTCTAGGTAATTTAAAGGAGATGGAAGAATTTTTAGAACAATCTTGACTTTAATTGAATTCCACTAAAAGTTGAAACATATATACAGTAGTACTTTTAGTGGGATGAAATGAGGAGCAATAGCAACTGCCATTTAAAAACTGAGATAGTTTTCTATTTTCAACTAGAATATCTTAAGAAAATGGACTATAAATGGAATTTAAAGCTAAGTGTGGCATCCAGGAATCCCCAGCTCTCCTTTTCTTACAACCTCAACAAAAACTAAAACAAAAGTGAGGGCTAAGACCTGTGCCTGAATTTTAATTTAAAGAAAACGAATAACTATTTCATTCTCAGGCTTACTGGTAGTTGCCAAAGTTCAAATGTGAACAGAATAGAATCATTTCTACAGCATACAGGCTGTTTAGCAGGCAAACGGATTAATAATCTCGTCAAAAACAGTGTGCCGAGCTGAGTGCTCACATGGTTGAAATGCCTAACTTTGCTGGGAGTGTGGGATAAGCTTAAACCTGGAAGGTTGAGGTTGGACTTGAATTACTATGTCCAGGACACTGTTCTAATTTACTGAGAGATTTGAAAAATAACCCTAGAATCTTTGCATTGGAAGGTATTTTAGTGGTCATTCAGGGGAATGGCTCTGGGATTCCCTCACTTATACCAATTTCCCCTTGTTCTACCCTCTTGAACATACAACAGATAGATGCCTTGTCAGTGTAAGAATCCTGCATATTTAAAACTTACTCTTCTCAACTTTGTTCTACAGTCACTAAGCTCCACTCACTCATCTCAACCAGCCTTAACTGCTTTCTTTTGCATCTGTGATTTTTTTTTTTTGAAGAGGTTTTTGCTATGGGGTGTGTGTGCTTGCCAGAAAGACAGAGACAGAGAGACAGAAAGAGAGAAATCACCTCCTAGGGGGGATGGATAGCCACCCTTCAATCCTTTCTCCTCCACTCTCCTCTTGGGATCTTGGGCAATCACACACATGCACCGGGCGTGAGTTTAAGCCACCGGTTCTGGGACTCGAACTGCGGTTGACTACATGGGAGTCCAGTGACACAGCCATTATGCCAACTGCTGGTCCCCGATACCGTAATATTATACATGTATGCTGGATCTTCTTCTCATGTTTCGGGCACAAAGCTCCTAAAATTCTTGGAATTTACTGAGTAATAAGAGCTATAAAAGGATTATCTTTTATCCATAGCAAGTCTCCTCTAACCACACCTGAACTTAGGTTAATGCTGTGACTTTTTTGAAGCTGCTAAGGATTAGTCATAGGAGGAATTGTTGCCAGAGGAACCAACTTTGTGAAAGAGAAAGTTGGAACTTGGAGCTCCCCCAACCCTGACTTCCAGCATAGGAAAGGGCTGGAGATTAAGATCATCACCAGTGACCAAAGATTTAATCAGTTGTACCTATATAGTGAAGTCCCAATAAAAACCCCACAGGACAGAGTTTAGAGAGCTTCCAGGCTGGTGAACAGAAGGAGGTGCTGGTATGGTGGCCCATCTGGAGGGAGCGTGGAAGTCCTGCACTCCTTCGCCATAGCTTGCCCTATGCATCTTTTCCATTTGACTGTCTTTAGGTTGTATACTTTCAAAATAAACCAGTAATCTGGTATGTAATCTATTTTCCTGAGTTCTGTGAACTATTCTGATAATTTATCAAACCCAAAGGGGTGAAATCTCCCTATTTATAGCTGGTGAGTAGAAATAACTGCATCCTAGATATGGCATCTGAACTGGAACAGTCCTATGGGTCTGAACTTTTTAACTTGAGGAAGCTGAGGGATGCTAACTCCAGGAATAGTGTCAAAATTGAAATGCATTGTTGGGTATTCATTTGGTATCAAAGAATTGGTCAGTGTGAGAAATACACACATTTGGTGTCCGATATGTTGAAAGCATATAGAGAAATAGAGAAACAGTTTGGGGGATTTTTGTTTGTTTGTTTTTTCTTTTAATACTTCTCTGGAAGCAGTCATTATTGTATAATCCAAAATATTTTTTCATACTTTCCGTACTTTTTCTCTTTCAAGCTTTTGAACTGTTTCTCTAGCGTAAGCATATATACTCTTATATTTAGTCTTCTCTTTTTTTTTTTTTTCCCTATTGCAAGAGTTGCCAAGAGTTTCATGATGCTGGGCCACTTTTCTTTCAAGTTCCTGAGCATTTCCACATCCTGTACTCACCGTCCATCACAGTTTGTCTGATTTAGGTCCAGAAAAGTAGTTCCTCTACTTGCATCATCTGCCTTCTTAGAGCTTAAACTCTTAGCAAAGTAAGTCAAGAATGTATCCAGTATTGTGTTTTTGCCAAGCAGGACTTCCAGATGGTGTCCTCATGGATGAAGTTCCCCACTACTACTTAGCTAATTCTGCTCCAGTTGTGTTACCAAACCATTTTCTTTACCTGGACTGGCAGTTTGAAATACATTTTCAAACAAACTGTCACTACTGCTTTCTCCTTTTCTCCAAAGTACTTCTACTCCTGAGTTTAATCTGTAAACTGATATTAAAATCTATATGATGTATATAGAAAGTACTCTCCTTTGATCAAATCTTCTTTCTTTTAGGATGAAGTTTTCCTTTTGGCCAGGGTTTATTTTTAACAAGAGCAGTAATATTAAAATGCTAGTATTTATTAAACAGTTGCTATGTGTCACATTTAGATGTTATTAACACCTTTGAGTTCATTTGATACTATGTACAATAATGCTGACAGTTATTCCCATGAAATATATGATTCCCTGCATTTTACCAGTGAGGAAACTGAGGCTGGAGGGAGTTAAGTAACTTGCCCAAGGATATACGCTAGTAAGTGGCAAGATCAGGACTTGAGCCCGCAACCACCACACTCGAAAGCCTGCATTCTCAGTCATCGTGCTGTTTCCTGTATGTCACTTCCTTGCAGCATGCTGCTTGCATAAAATTTCCAAGTAAAACAACTAGTTGTTCAAACTTTGTTTTTTGATGTATAGATTCCTTGGGTTTAGTTTTCCTCCTAGTTAGCGTCCTTCCAATTGTTCCCTGAAATTTCCTGGGCATTTTATTACATGCTCCTTTGTTTTATCTTCCATGGTTTCAGGTCTCATGATTTCAGCAGAGGGTTTTCTTCATCTCTCCCTTCCAAAATTTAGTTTCAAGGCTTCTTGATGATATTGACCTATTAGGGATAGTCCTTCCCAACTTTATTAAAGACACTTTCTCTAATGTACGTTTTCCTGTTGAAATCTATAAGACCAACTCTTAGCATTGTTTCGATAAACACCATTTTGCTCATAGTGTCCTATTTTCTCTTCCCAGGTTATGACCTTCATTCTAAAAAGATGTAAATACCAGCCAAAACTTCTACCACACCCAAGCCCTAAAATATTCTTTCTTGGCTATTATGGCCGCTCTCAGTTTTTCTGGCAGAGTAGAATCACCTGGTATGAAAAAAAAAAAAAAATCACAGTTCTGAGCCCCCATCCCAGAGCAATTAAATCAGAGTCTCTGGGGATGGGTCCTGGACTATCAATAGTATTTTTAAACTCTCCAGTATTTTAAAACTTCTGATGTGCAACCACAGTTAGATCCACAGCATTATGAGCTTTGTCTGGCATACATTCACTCTCACTCGAAGGAACAGAAGTGGGTACGTTTTCTGTGTCTTGGCAGGCTCCATCTCACACTAAGATTCATGCTGTAGGAAGACGACGTGCCTCTTAGCTTGGCTACAGCTATGCTACAGCTTTGTTCACGGAAATGAACAAATTCCATGAGGTTTCTCTTCTGACTGCAATTAGTAACAGCATTGTGCCTACCTCCTAAGGTCTGAGAATACTCCCAGAGCTTTGTGGTGCCTCTGGAATCACCCTCCATGGAGAGCCCAGCACCTCTGGTACACTTCCAACTGCACACTTTCTTCCTGCCTTTCTTGGCACATAGTCTTTTGCTGACTCTTCTCTCGCCATTTATTTTCCTCTACACTCTCAACGTCTTTTTTTCCCCCTTCCCGATTTCCTTCTAAGAAGACCTCCTACCTTTATTTGAATCTATGTCAGAAAGACTTTTTTAAGTCTATTTACCTTCTTTAGGGGGAGACAAACTGTTAAAGTAAATCTAATATAGGCAGGAACACAAATGAAAGTATTAAAGGTATGACATGACTCCTGCTTTCTAGAGCTTACATTTTAGTTGGGAAGAGAAAAACAAAGGTCCATAAAATTGCAGTCATCATGATGTATAGAAATCGGTATTCAAGAATTTCAGAGACAACATCTCAAAGAAAGTAGGAATTGAACCAAATATCTTGGAATAAAGTAGAGAGGCACTGCAGGTTACTTCAACAGCATCAGAAAAGATGTGGTGATAGCATTCAATATGGAAAATTTCCCAAGGAGTTTGGAAGATCAGAGGAAGATAATGGCGGTGGGATGATTGGATTAGAGAAGAAAGATGAGTAGCAGGGTCATAGTAGTTTTACCTCACTCCTGCACCCATGTCAAATCAGTTGCTAGTCTCTAAACTGCAAAGGTCAAACTCTTTGTCTTCTGTGTGCTTCTGTGCTTAGAATTATGTCTAATAAAAAGTAATCATACTCTCATATATGCTCCTAGAATTAACCAGTTCATCTCAGTCTCATGGGGATGTCATAAGTACCTTTAAAAATTAAGTGGACTTTTGATTTTTTTTCTAGAAAAATGCATATGTGCACATGCATACACAACTCCGTACAGTTATATGTGATTCATTCAGAGGTTTGTAAGTACTGATTTGGAAATGTGTGACATATGACTGTGTCTTTATTTAGACTCTTTCCTGTGGCTTAAATTTACAACAAACTATTCCATTGAGTTGTTTGTTTGTTTGTTTGTTTGTTTTCCTATAGAGTATGTGTCCTTACCAGAGAGACAGAGAAAGTGAAAAATCACCCTCCAGGGTAGATGGCCACACCACCATCCTTCTCCTCCATTCCCCTCTCGGAATCATGGGCACATTCCCACATGTGCCTGGCGTGAGTTTTAGGCCACCAGGTCGGGACTTGAACCATGGTGGACTACATGGGAGTCCAGCAACTTAACCATTATGCCATCTGCTTGTCCCCCATGGAGTTCTTGCTAGATGCAGAAAAGTACTCCAGCAAATGCATTGTGGGTAAATTTTATTGTAAAGGACAATATCTATTTCTATGAGCACAGTACAAAGTCTCTAGGCAGCTTTTTCAACCCAATTTAGTACTATAGTTCTAACATGCAAGTAAAATCATGTGATTTCAAAAAAACTGATAAATGCATTAATATATTTACAAAGAGCATACTAAGGTGAAATCCTTAATGTTATCCCACACTAGCATGAGGTTGCTCTTGTATTTTATCTACATAATCTTATGCAATTAAAGAAAAATAAAAAGTTATGACAGATTGTGTCAAGAGGAACAGTTTCTTTTTTCTTTTCTTTTTTCTTTTAATTTTTACCAGAGAGAATATGCACTTGCAGGAGAAAGAGAGAGAGAGGGAAAGCGAAAAAGCACCTCCTCATAGGGCATGGTCATGCTGCAATCCCTTCTCCATTTCCCCCTCCTTTGGGGATTTTGGGCCTCCACACACACATGCTCAGTGTGTTTCTGAAGCTGCCAGTCTGGAACTCGAACTGCGTGCTTGGTCATGTGGGTTCTAGCTGCCTCAACCATCAGGACATGAGCTGGCCCTTCTCTTACTTTCTGTAGATTGTAGGCCAGGATATTCTTCAGTTAAACATGGACAATAACATTACAAGAGGATACTACCTGCCTCTCTATTTGAAAAGTATTCAGTATTGTAGCATAAGCTATGCCTTCATATCATCTTGCCTCAAAGGAAGTGGAAGAAGAGAAAGCATTCTTAAGAATGAAAGCTTTCATACTGGTGTCTAGTGTGGTTTGTTCTTGTTCCTCTCTCTCCTCCAAAAGCTTTGCTACCATGTTTTTTAATGATCAGTTCTCAGGTATCTGCACTTAAGAACCAACTTTTTTTTTTTTTGGAGAGGTTTTTTGCTATAAGGCGCGTGTGCTCACCCGACAGACAGAGACAGAGAGACAGAAAGCGAGAAATCACCCCCCAGGGGAGATGGCTACACCGCAATCCATTCTCCTCCATTCTCTCATGATCTTGGGCACGCACGCACCCGTGCCCGGTGTGAGTTTTAAGCCACCGGGTCCAGGACTTGAACCGCAGTCGACTACATGGGAGTCCAGCGACATAGCCATTATGCTAACTGTTGGTTCCAACAACCAACTTTAATCGTATTTCTCAGGTGGATTTTTTCTGTTTCTCCAGGGCTTTCGTGGACTGCCACTTATAGCTCCAACAATCAGAAATAATAGAGTGTAGAGAACAAGTGACAAGGGCAGATTATTACTGTCATCATTGACACTTGCCATACTCATTGCTCAGGTGTCTGGGAAGTTTTTAGATTGGCGCCATCATTGGTATTCACCAGAACAAGGTGAGGAATTAAATGGGGCTGTTTAAAACAGGTATAAAAATAAATATAAGAAAAGATAGGAATTTGTCAACCAATTCTAGAACTGTTCTGAGAACCTTCTTCTAATAATGACATTCGAATGTCATCAACCATATTGTCCAGGCTAAGCAAGTGTGTTGGTGGTAACCTTGAAATTTGAGTCCAAGGCAATTTGATTGGAAAGGTACCTTATGACCCTCCCCATCCTACTGAGTAATATTTGCAGATATCCTGCTTCCCCTCTCAACCCTGTTTTTCGGACATATGTGACACTTCAGTGAGATAAAAAAATTAGTTGGCATTGTTATCAAGCTCCCTGGTATTATAAACAAAATAAAAATAAAAGGCTGTCTGTGAATGTTCACAGTTTTGCATTTAAGTTCCATTGGCATTACAACCAGCAAGGTTTTTAATCCTAGCAGGTAGAAATAATCAAGCATCATACATCTCTTTCACGGAATACATCCATACTGTTTTCTAGAAGAATCATATATATTTGTCAGAGAATGACCTAATTGACCCATTCTTTAGCAATCCAGGGAAGTTGGATTGTTCTGATAATCTGTGGAAGTGTGATCTTGTTGACATGGGCCCAGGTGACTAGGAATGACCTGTGTTTTCTATGGATGTAGCTTGTGTCTGGGAAATGTGAAGCCGGTGGGAAGGAACTCTGTGCGACCTCTGTGACTTTCATGAGACCATACTTTTAAAATCTCCAATGGCAGAAATAGTTTTCCAAAATAACATGTAGATTGAGAGTGTGATATTTATTAAATTTTGTGAAAATAAGATTTAAGTTTAAAAAGAAGTGAATGTTTATTGTAATTCCCTGGTTTCACTCTTTACAGCAGTCACCTTTATTTTTTCATATCCAAAACTTTACTAAGGAGCTCTCATGCTCAGCACTATATACCGATCAGTTTTCTATACATTATTATATGTTCCCCTCTCAATAGCTATGGCATTTTTAGAAAGAATGGTACCAATAATCAAAACAGCATGGCTGCTACAATAGTGAAGTAATTTTTTTTAAAGATAGACTAAAATATTACTTAGGATTTTTGTTGCCCTTCCTTCTAAGAAAAAAATTAATGCTTTTTATAAACTTGGTTTAATAAAATCAAGTGGGGGCCCTAGTGGCTAAGGGAGCCAAATCCCACAGGGCTGACCTTGTTGTTAAGAGTCTCAAACCCAGCAGCATAGGAAACACGCTGGGGGTGTATGTACATGTGCATACTCAAAATCCCAAAGGGCTGGAACTACGAAGGAGAAGGGACTGCAGTGTGACCACACCTCATTGAGGGTGCGTTCTCCCTCTCCCTCTGTCTCTGGCAAGCACATACTCCCTTGACAAATGTAAATTATAATAATAATAAAAAGAATTTTAAAATAAAATCAGGTGAGTAGAATTCTATTTTTAAAGCTGTTGGATCTGAGTGAAGGAGTTCAAATATAGAAGGCCCTCACTCTAAGACAGTTCTGCAGCCTGAGTATGTCAAAGGGTGTTTATGCATCTTAAGTTTTAAATCTAAAGTTAGATTTAAATTTCTACCAATCAGACCTCAGAGCTACTATCATTGTTGATCGTAGAAAGAGAGATGTTTCTAATTAACTAACTTTAAAGCCCTATCTTAATCACTTGGAGCATTCTTGTGCACATCTGTGCTGCAGGAGTAACTGGATTACCTCCATGGTGTATGTGTCTGGGTGTGCGTGTGTGTTTAAAGCAATGCTATAACTCTATCCAAATGCAGTTCAGCACTGTTTTAAAGTTTAGGAGCAAAATGTGTACTTGCTAACGTAGTTTAAAAATTGAAACCCCTTTCCACCTTATGTGTTCATCTCTTATAAATTGGGCTTGTTTGTGGAGGGAAGCCATTTCAAACATTGTGACACATACATCCCAGAACTTCTTCCCTCTTGCTTCAATCTAACCTAAATGAGCACCAGAGCTAGGGCCTCTCATGTGGTTTTGCTTCATCTGACAATGACATCAGCATCTTTCCATTCGCCCTATTTTCATAAAATTGTGCCCAGAATGAATGGCAGTGCCAGGAAAGGAAACTGAGTCCCAGAAGTAACTTTTCATTAGGGTAAATGAAGTACGGTAAACAAGTAAAACCTGATGTGACAACACGGCATAAAGCCATGATGCAAAAGGTTTGATTCTATTCCTGTGAATGTTTTCTAAAGCTTTTATGCCTTTTGCATATCTTGTGTATGCTGATCAGTTGAAACATAATTTGTGTTCCGATATATATTTTTCTATCAACAAATGGCCAGATGGCTTTTGCCTGTATTGGAAGAGAAGAGTTTTACCTCCTTAATAACTGTGAGGGACGGTACATGTAACAAACTAAGCCAGATGACCAACTCTAGTCCAAGGAGGAAATATGCAATGTCTTTCTCTACTCTGTAAAGTTGGCAGAGGCTCACGAATGCCTTTATTCTTATTTTCTAATTGAAATAGTTTGTGTTTTCCCTACCAAAGTAACACATGCTTGCTGTGGAAAACTATGACAATAGAGACAAAATATAGGAAGAATGCTTATAAATTAATTTTTAGTACCCATCACTTGCCACTTGGGGATTTGATGATGGTGCTGAACATTAAAAAACTGATATTCAGGGCCAACCCTGGTGGCAAAGTCAGTAGCAAACTGAACTGCAGTGTTGGAAGCCACATGGCTGACCATGAGTTCCGATGTGAGTGAGCTGAAAACACACTGTGTGCAAGTCAGCATGTCCAGGATCTGAGAGCTGGAGAGCTTCAGGAAGGAGCTTGTGGTGACAAAGCCTTGTCAGGGTTGCTATCTCTGTGTCTCTCTCACTCTTTCTACTGCACAAACATGTACTCTTACCATGAATAAAGTAAATGTATTTTGAGTGTCAGCCTTGTAGCCTTGTGGCTAAGGGAAGCTGGATACCACGTGGTTGACTCTAGCTCAGATCCTGGCTCAGCGGCTTGAGAAACATACCAGACCTTGTGTCCAAAATCCTGACCACACAAGGAAATGGAGAAGGGGGTGTGGTGTGACCATCCCGCTGGCAGGTGCTTTCTCTCTCTCAAACACACGTGCCCTCTAGCAACTTAAAAAATAAACACTTGAGGGACCAGCAGTTGGCGTAATGGCTATGTTGCTGGACTCCGTGTAGTCGATCGCGGTTCAAGTCCCAGACCCAGTGGCTTAAAACTCACGCCGGGCGCGTGTGCATGCGTGCCCAAGATCCTGAGAGGAGAATGGGGGAGAAGGGATTGTGGCGTGGCCATCCCCCTTGGGGGGTGATTTCTCACTTTCTGTCTCTCTGTATCTCTCTGTCTGGCAATCGCACGTGCACTGTAGCAAAAACCTCTAAAAAAAATAAAAATAAAAAAATAAATACTTGAATGAATGAATGAATAACTTAGGGAAAAAGCTGACATTTCAGTACATACTCTAGGCTGGACACTGTACTAATTACATTACGTAAATTAGCTTATTAAATCCTTTCACAACCCAATGATGTTGGTAATGGTATTAATCCTCTTCACAGAGGATGAAACTGAAGCCCAGAGATGTTAAGTGAATTGCCTGAAGTCACACAGCTACAAGGTCACATAGTAACAGAGCTAAATGAACCCGTTAGCAATTTCTCAAAGTTAGCTAAGTAACTCTTCACTGAATAACTCTTTGCTGAATAACTCTTGGAGTTAGCTGAATAACTCTTTCTCTAGTTTCTGTGATACAGATATTACATATACTTTACACTTCTGTACGCTGGCCTTCAGTTGCATTAATGAGGCTTTAAATGTATTTTTAAAATTTATTTTTAGTACAACTACTATGGAGAATGATGTAGAGATTCCTCAGAAACCTATACAGAGAGCTACCATACGACCCAGTAATTCCACTCTTAGGTATTTACCCAGAGGACAGGAAAGCCTTCAGTCAGAAAACACTTGCACATTTATGTTTATTGTGGCATTATTTACAACTGCTAGGACATGGAGTCAACCCAAATGTCCAAAAATAGATGAATATACTAAAAAAATGTGTCATATACACTCTATGGAATACTATTTGGCCATAAAAAAAGACTCTGACATTTGATACAAAGTGGACAAATATGGAAGATGTAATGCTAATTGAAGCCAGCCAGACTATAAAAGACAGGCGTTGTTTGTCCTCACTCAGTATGTACTGAATGTCTGCACTCCACAGCAGAAACCGAAAGATTTAATAGCAGGGAGGGCAACTGTGGATATTAGAGATTGTAAGGAGGCAGAGGGGGAGGGGGGAGAAAAGGGAAAGAAACAAAAAAATATATTTGCTTGACAGAAAAATTAAAAGTTATGTGCTGATGATAATGTATGTAGTAACGTCTTTGTCATGACTGCTATGCGCTGTGTTCATTCTGGGGGAAAAACATGCTGTACACTCTAAAGATAGAGAGTGATTAAATAGAAATAATTATTATATGTACATATAAGACTATGGCCTAGCCAGGGCCACACACTGCTAAAATGCTGTGTTTGGCAGCTGGGACCACATGGGAGGTCCAAGTTTGATTCCTACTCCAATCTAAAGTCTGGGCATGATGGCACACACATGTAATCCCAGCAACTTGGAAGGGTTGAGGCACAGGGATCATGAGCTCAAAGCTGATCTATTCAACACAGTAAGAGTCTATATAAGAACCTGGCAGGCTGGCATCCTATTTCACATTTATAGTCCCAAACCATGTATTCAAAAGTAAATAATAAATAAATAATCATTTATTTTTATACAGATGAATATATTTTATTTTTATACGAATGAATACACACACACACACACACACACATTTATCTGTTTATTTATTGTCCTTTTCATGCCACCAGGCCTGGCACTTGAACTATGGTGGGTTATGTGAGAATCCAGCACCTCAACCACCATGACACCTGCTCATCCTGTCGCTGCCATGTTTTAAAAGGCCTTTGTTCTTCCTAGATTATGTGGGAAGTGTAAATAAATGTCAACAGTAACAGAAGAAGATCATCACAGCCAGAAGGCAGTATCTGCCCAAATTGTCACCAAAGAGAAGAAAAAGATCTGAGAGTGTGTTTGAAGGCAATGATAAAAAGGGGAATGAAGCCATTTCCTCATTATACCTGTAGAGTCCAGCCTGTTAAATAAACCAGTTATGTACACTTCTACCCAATGCCTCCTCCCATCCTTTTCAGGTTCCTGCTGTGGAGTTAGGGCTGGGCAGAAGGATGAGAGGAAAAGAAAGAGGATCTAGTTATAAAGCAGATACTGTTTGAGAGTCTCTCTGGGATGTCCAAGGCCTCCTCTTGAACAACAGCAAGCGAAATATCTGTGTGGTGCGCAGGCATGTTCTTCTGAGGCACTCCTGTGAAGACTTCACACTGAGAAGAATTAGCCATATCTGGATGACTTCTAATTATCTCCTTCTTCTTTCAGGTCCTACTCCAGCAGTAGGTCCCTTACCTAGTGGCAGCCTTCTGAGCACAGTCCTTTCGATATAGTACAAATCTGATTTCCTTCCACTAGGCCACTGGGAAAAATTATCTTCTCCCTTCCTAATTGTAAAAGTGAAGGCTACTTCCATTCCTGTCCTTTCTCCTTGCCCCTCCACGTGGACAACTTCAGTCAGTCTCCTGTCTTTAGAGTCTCAAAGTCAGGGCCATCACCATGATGTAGGCCCCATATTTTAGGAGGGCACACAGTAAGGTCTTCCAAGAATTCTTTTGGGTGCCCTGTTCTAGAAGTAGAAGCAAGCAGGTTTTTGATTTTAGCAGCTTGGAAGTCTTCCAGCTTGGTGAAAGAGATGCCAGCTCCCCGATCTGGCACATATCCCAATTTCCATGAGAGCTCTCGTGGAGCACATCTACTCCTGCGAATTTCCTCCTTTCTCATCTCTTCCCTTTTCTTGTTTAGTCTGATAGAGAGTGATGGGGTAAGAGTCATGAGGCCAACTCTTCTTTCCTTAGCCAGTGTGGCATAGGAGTGCCTAGTACCTCTGCTTAGCATTTGTATTAGTCCTTGGCATTAGAACCTTGACTGAAATACTGAAATGAGGAGAAGTCCCATTACACATCCTATGCCATGGAGCTATTAGGTTATGGTTGAATCGTGCAATAGAAAGATTGTTGTTTTTTTGTTCTTTTTCTTTCTAAATGAATTTCCAGTTTTCACTGATGCTTTATGATTAGTGTATTACTGTTCAATAGTGGTCCAAGTCATCAATAAATTGATACTCATTTAATCTAGTGATAGAATCCCATTACAATAAAGTGAAAAAAATTATATCAAAGAACGTTCTCTACTGCAAAGCTATTTTTATGTCACAGTGTGCAGTCCTTTGAAGCAGTATTTTGTTGATCTTAGTGACAACAAATTCAATATATCTAATAATGTTACATCGCAGGTCTTCATTCTCTTTCCTGTTGATGTAACAGTTACTCTTTAATGAAATTTTATTTTCTATACTATTTGCATTGTAGATCAGGAATGAAGGGATGATTTTGCTTAAGCCATACCTGAACTGTTTATACTTTTTATGTAAATTCTATTAATAAATAATTACTCTTCAACTAGTTTTACCTCCTTCCATTTTACATATGTAAACCACCTAACTAAAATATACTAAACTCCCAAACCACATATCAGCATTCAGAAGTAATCTTCACCTTCGTAAGAAGTGGAAAGAGTTATACATACACTATACATTTCTGGTTCCTTCATTCTTTTCAGCACCTGCATATCAAGCATCTTCTATGAGCACACTAAGAAATACCTAAAAGTGAACCTATCACCTTCCTCACCTCTTCACAAAACTTCCTGCTCTTTTGATGTTTCCTATACTATATCTAGTCCAATTGTAATAAGTAAATATCTGACTCTAAAAAAACTTATTGCAAGGATAAACCTTCAAGAACTGCAGCTTTTCAGATTTCTGGAAAGAGACGATAAAGTGAGTTGTAAAACAGTAGCATAGGGGCCAGCAAGTGGTGTGGTGGTTGAGGAGCCTGGACTCCCACATGGCCAACCGTTGTTCAAGTCTTGGACTTGACAGCTTACTTTCTCACTTTCCCTTTCTCTCTCTCTGTCTTTCTCTGGTTAAATTAAAATAATAACAAAGTTAAATAAATAAATAGTTTTTTTTTTAATAATAGCATCAAAAACAAATGGAAAACATTAAAAATTTTAAAATATTCTAAAAATTTAATACATTTTTTAAAGACTTATTAGAATTTTTACTTATCCGTCAAAAGTAACTGAGTGGCTGTGTTAAAGATTAGCTATTTGTGAACAGAGAATTAATGATCTAGAAGGTTCTTATAAAATAGAAAGAATGTAACAAAGAGGTGGAAGAAATTGAAAACAGGAAAGAGATGTTAATTTTTTTAATAAGCATCTAGTATATGTCTAATAGGATTTCCAGAAGGAAAAAATTAGAGAACATATAAAAGGCTGTATTCAAATAAACTTCCAGAGATTATAAAATTTGTAATTTCTCACAGTAATACATATATTTAGTCTAAAAGATCAGAGTGTACAACAAAAGTATAACAAAAAGCAAAAGCCCTGGCCAAACAAATGCAACAGCAATAAAACAGCACTTTACGAAGCTGATCCACATGGATGTGGGTCTGCGTGGGTTTCTGGGAACTCTGGATATATACCTGCCCATGACCAGGGCTGGCTGAAGCAGGGGGGGTTGGGGGAGTAAATTGAAATATTGGGACCCTGTTGGGGTGTATACTCTCTGACTCCCTCACTCATGAAAGAAATAAACAAACTTAGAAAAAAGAAGGAAAACCCTCAGCTCTCCTCATGCCCAAGGCCCATACCCTTTTCGGAGGCTACCGTTGACAAAACTCTTAGTCATTTGGCACCTGCTTTGTTTTTTTAATATGAGATTTTGTCCGTTGACTTCTTTGTCATTGGAGTGATGATTTAGCTCTCTTATAGCGTAAGCGTGCTCATGCACACACACGTACACACACATTTTCCTTTGTTCTATCTTTCCAATATGACTATACCTCAACTTTTGGTTAAATACATATCCTGTCTTTACAGTGTTATTATTATTTAACAAGTATTCCCTGCTGTGCCTCATTGTATTCTGTGATTAGATTTCCTTTCCTGAACAACTCTTCATTTCTTCCTGGTGCTAATTATTGTTTTGACTTTATTGCTTGGTTTCTGTGTCACTATCATAAATCCGTTCTTAAGGTCTGTCACAATCACTAATTCATCTTCTTAATATAGTCAACCATCTCAGAAAACCTATCATTTCTATTTTATTTTTTTTCCCTTGGATGCCATATTCAGGAAGGCCTCATTTCTCTTCTACTCATTCTGGCTACTTTCTAGGCCCTGTGTCAGTTGTGTCCTGAATTTCATGTCTTTTCCTTCCTTGATTTACTCCCCGCCCCCCAGTGGAGAATATCTACCAGTATCTCTTCAAGAAAGAGTACATAAAAGCTATATTTTCCTAAGATCTTGCATGTCTGAAAATACCTCTTTCGTACTTCACATTTGATTGATATTTGACTGAGTATTGAACTTTCATTGAAAATAATTTCCCTCAAAACTTAGAGATCAGGTTCTGTTGTTTTCAACTTTTCAAACTTCGTCTTGAAAAGTCTGACTCCAGTCTATTTCTGACCCCTTGCCTGTGACTTCTCTCTGTCCTGAAAGGTATTCAAATCTTCATTTTTACCCTCAATATTCTGAAATTTCATGATTACTCTACTTGGATTGAATAATGGGAAAATTGTGGAGGAGAAAATTCAAAGAAAAAAAGAGAAGAAATTTTTTAAAATACTATTTTCCTTCCCTTTGTTTTTATTTTTGTTTTTATTCTATGTGCTGTAAGATTTTTTCAACTTCCAAACCTTCTATTGATTTTTTATTGTATTTTTAATTGCATGCACTCTTGTTCTTGAATGTCTTTCTTTATCGCATCTTATTTTCCCCCTCATGGATGCAAAATCTTATCATTATGGATATTTATTATAGTACTTTTTAAAGTAGTTTTTAATTTTATTTATTTCTTCCATGAGTGAGTGAGACAGTGAGAGAGAGAGGGTGTGAGAGAGAGAGATAAAAAGACAGCATCCCCGCCAGGGTCTTGACACTGTGATCCACTCCTAGCCCTTAGCCCATGCTTGGCATATGGGGAGGTCTTTCTAATAGGATAAGCAAACAAGAATTCAGTTGTTTCTTGTGGAATCTCAGCTCAATTTTTCTAGGTCAGTCCACTTAGGTTTTAAGAAAAGCTCTTTTAATGTCTTGGAAGGAGAATTTCCAGTCGGCTGGAAGCCCAGTGGAAAGGGTGCTGGAGATACAATCATCACACGCACACTTTCACTTCATTTTCCTCATGCTTGCCTTTTGTTTTGCTTGGTCTTTGATTCAACCTCTCCTGTTAGGAAGCCTCCTTTCAGCTATTGCAGTGGGGACCAGAAGACAAGGTTGCCTGGCTGTGTGGGCATGGAGAGGTTATTTCACTTTGTGTAGAATTGCTGTTGATTCTGTTTTCAGTTTTGCTCTGCAACTGTGCCTCCAGAAGCACCTGGAGTGACCAATTTCTGAGCCATTTTGAGTTTCCCTGTAACATATAAGCTTCTTTTTCAGGCGAACACCACACACACAAAATCACATGGGCTTCTAGATACTGTTCTAACTCTTCCTCCACTTAAACACCACTCATCTGCGTTCTTCCCGATTTCGAAATTCGGTTGACATCTGTTTGCTTGTCACCTTTCCCAGCTTTGTTGTTTTTGGTTTTGTATTTTTGCAAGTCTTTGCCTTTTTAAAAATTCTGCTTCTGTTATTTTAGTGGAGATTCAAAGGCAGGAGAGCTTAAACTTTGGTGTTTGTTCTTCCTTGTCACGGTCTTCTCCACACTGTAGCCAGAGCGCTTACTGAGACGCAGTCTGACTATAAACTTCTTAAAGATGTACAAACACTTTCACTTGCGTGGCTGAGGGCAAAAAGGCCCCTCCCCTGCTTATTTCTCAGGCTACCTTTTTTGTCCTTTTCCTCCCACCTTCCCACCTATCCCTCTCCACTCAGTCCTCTGACCGTTTTTTGTTATGTTTGTTTGTTCTTAAATCTCTGGATCATGTACTTGCCTAGCCCACTTCTCCACTCCTAGACTTGGCTAACTTGTAATCTTCATGGAGAGCTCAGCTGTCACCTTCTCTGCAGAGCCGTCCCTGACCCTAGCCCCTGCTCTAGACCTGGCTTCTCTTGTCATAACAACTGATTTTTTTTTTCGTGATCTAAGTACTTACCCCATCGGGTGTTCCGTGAGGGCAACTTGCCTATTTTGCCAGGCACATAGTGGGCACTCTGATTTTTTTTTTTTTTGAGAGGTTTTTTTTTCACTATAGGGCGCGCGCGCTCGCCAGACAGAGAGAGACATAGAGACAGAAAGTGAGAAATCACCCCCCAGGGGGGATGGTCACGCCGCAGTCCATTCTCCTCCATTCTCCTCCCGGGATCTTGGGCACACGCGCACACGTGCCTGGCGTGAGTTTTAAGCCACCGGGTCCGGAACGCGAACCGCGGTGGACTACGTGGGAGTCCAGCGACATAGCCACTACGCTAACTGCTGGTTCCCTGGGCACTCTGATTTTTGTTGAATGATGACAGAAATGTTTTTCCTCCCCTCTGGATCTTTCTCACTCTTTTTTTCATGGAGTATTTAAGGCCTTTCTTTACCTTCAAGGCTTGGTTCTATACTAGTAATAGCCCGGCATGTCAAATATTTCAGATTTGTCCATCTATTATATATTTTATGTATTTACTTCTCTTCCAAACTTAGAAATACTAGAAAGTACAGAAAAACATGAGATAGGTAGAACTATTTATACATTCAGTTGGTATACACAAAGGTTTTGTTCAAATATAAAGTTAACAAAATTGTTTCTTCTAACAGTGGTTCTGAATAAGGACAGTCTCAGTAGTTTACAATTTAGACAGCAAGATCATCAGAACTTGAAGTGACTCAGTATTTCAGGTCATAGCATTTAATGGGGAAACAAAAGAACAGGGTAGCTGCACTGGAGATTTGATCAGCTGATCATTTTCACTTACTCAGGTAGTGGGTAGGCACAGGACAACAACAGCAGCAAAAAAGACTGGAGTCTTGTCTGTGCCAAGTGAAAAAGAAAAAAAGACTGGATATTTGTCTTTGAACCATTTGTTCATGCTTCAGCTATCTGGAAACCGATGTTTCAAATTTCCTGGTTTTATTTTCATGGTTTATGTAGTTTTAAGCAAAGAAAAGCAACATCTCAAAGAAATAAAAGAATAAAAGTAAAGACAAGGAAAAATGAATGGTAGAAAAGTAAGTAGGAGAAAATAAAAATGAGGAATAGATTTGTTGATTTACAACACTGGCCCTTTTTTTGCAATGAATGTGCCTCTAGGCATGAATACAAATCTTTAAATAGTATACAAATGAAAACAAATTAACTTTCTTAAAGTGCCTTAAATGGATGGCTAAAGTGTAACTTGTAAAAAGTAACAAGAAAAATACATCCTAGCTCAGCCTCACTGGCACATGCTGCTAAAACACAGTACTCATCAGGCCGCAACCACATGGAAGGCCTGGGTTCAATTCCTGATCCAATCTGAAGGCCATGCTTGGTGGCACCCTCCTATAGTGCAAAAGACCCAGGTGTCTGAAGATCACAACCCAGGGAGATCTTCCCTTAATTTTTTTTTTAAAGCCACTTAGGCCAGCAAGTGGTGTAGTGGTTCAGGAACTGGACCCCCATAAGGACAACCAAGGTTTGAGTCCCAGTTTCTGTGGCTTAAGGCCAAGCACGTGTGCATGCACGACCAAAATCCCAAGAGGAGAATGGAAGAGAAGGGTCTGCAGCGTGGCCATCCTGCCAGGGGGTGATTTCTTGCTTGCCGTTCCTTTGTCTCTCTCTATCTCTCTGCTTAGTGAATGCACCCTGTGCCCAAAACCTTTATATAAAGATATATGTGTGTGTGTGTGTGTGTGTGTGTGTGTATACACTATATATATATATATATATACACACACACACACATATGTACTTTATATATATATACAGTATATAAAGATATATATATATATGCAGTATATATATATATATATATATATATAAAGTATATATATATGTGTGTGTGTATATATATATATGTAAAGTATATATGTGTGTGTGTGTGTGTGTGTATGTCTTTACAGAGCCACTGATAACCAGAATATATAGGGAACTCAAGCAACTTGCCCACAAAAAAATAATGAATCCAAGTAAAAGATGGACAAATGAACTGTACAGACAAATCACCAAGTAAAACATACAAACCACCAAAAAGCATATGGAAACATGCTCAACACCTTACCTTACCATAAGGGAGGCACAAATCAAAACAATGAGATGCCCCTTAACCTATCAGAATGACTAAAATTAATAAAGAATGTTAAGCACTGTTAAGGCTGTGGTGAAAAGGGAATCCTCCTACCCTGTTGATGGGCTTGTAAAAATGAGTACAGCCACTGTGCACTAATTCACTCTGTGAACAGGGAAGTTCTTCAGAAACCTACAAATCGAGCTACCACACCACCCAGTAGTTCTACCCAGAGGCTAGGACAACTCTCCGTCAGAAAAACACTTGCACATCTATGTTTACTGCAGAATTATTTACAATTACTAGAACAGGAATCAACCCAAATGTCCAAGAATAGATGATTGGATTGAAAAAATGTGGCACACGTACCCTAAGGAGTACTACTCGGCCATACAAAAAAAAAAAGAGAAAGAGAGAGAGACCCTGACATTTGATACAAAATTTAAAAATATGGAAGATTTATTGCTAAGTGAAGCAAGCCAGACTATGAAAGACAAGCGTCTTATGTCCCCGCTAATATTTATGTGTGTGTGTGTGTATATACACATTATATATATAATATATATGTATAATATATATATGTGTATGTGTGTGTGTGTATATATATATCTGTAATATCTGAGCTCTACAGCAGAAACTAAAAGATTAGGAGGTCTAATAGCAGAGAGGGTAGCTGTAGATACTAGAGACAATGTAGGAGAGAGGTGGGTAATGGGGGTGAGAGGGAAGGGATCAGGGAAAAGGCATACCAACACATTTAATAGACACAAATATGGAAAGTTACCTGCTGCTGATGATATATATGGTAATGCCTTTGGCTTGAGTAATATGCACCATATTCATATTGAGAAAAACCATGTTGTACACTGTAAGATATACAGTCATTAAATGTAAAACAAATAAATAAATGGCCAGTAGAATTGGGACTAGAGTTTTTAGAATGTGCAGAGTCTCTTTCTTGACTATTGAATATAATAATAATATTCACCATTATTATTAATAATAAAAATAATAATATTGGGACCAGCAGATGGCATAATGGTTACATCACTGGATTCCCACATAGCCAACAACAGTTCGAGTCCTGGACCCAGTGGTTGAAAACTCAGGTTGGGCACATGTGCGTGTGTGCCCAAAATCCCAAGAGGAGAATGGAGGAGAAGGGATTGCAGCATAGCCATCCCCCCTAGGGGGTGATTTCTCACTTTCTGTCTTTGTCTCTCTGTCTCTTTGGTGAGGGCACACACCCTATAGCAAAAATCTCTCTCAAAATAATAATAATAATAATAATAGTATTAACTAGTTCAAACTACATACAAGCAGAGGCCAGCAGCTAGAGTGGTGGTTAAGGGTGCCGGACTCCCATATTGCTGACCACAGTTCAAGTCCTAGACCTGCCTACTCACTCCCCTCCTCCCCCACCACTCTGTCCCTCTCTTGTCAAATTTTAAAAATAAAGAAAAGAAAGAAAGTTAAATAAAAATAATTATTAAAAAAAATACATGCCAAGCCACATGGAAACATAGTTTTGCACAACCACATTATCATTACCCCTATTTTACAGGTAAGATAACTGATTCTTAGAGAATCATCTCAGAGGTCAACCAAAACATGGTAGAGCCCTAAATTTGGAACCAGACAATAAACTTAGAGCACTGCGTGGCCTTTGATGTTATGTGCGTCCTAATAACAATTACAGGATAATCATTTAATTTGATTAGATGTTTGAGCCTCACTTCTCTGAGAAGGCTAGGACTGGCCTTGGTCCCACTGAAGAGATGAGTGGAAGATTGACTATATTTACAGCATAACAAATGTCTAAGAAAAATTCCTTTCCTGAAACTCTGTTGTCATTTATTTGTTTTAGTGGGTTTTTTTCATGTCATAGAGTATGCATACATGCTAGAGAGAGAGAAAGAGCACCTCCAGTGGGGCCTGGCAATGCAGCAATTCTTTTTCCTTCATTTCTCCATCCCATCAGTATCCTGGCCACGTGCATGCATATCCTACATGTTCTCCCCACTGCTGGAGTCAGGATTTGAACTGAGGTCAGCCATGCGGGATCCAGTTCCCTTTGATTAGACTAACTGCTTCACATACAGTATTTGTTTTTTTGTTTGTTTGTTTGTTTTTTTGCTTTTGTTTTTAAGGCTACATTTTTGACTCTGCAATAAAATTTACAGTTTATCATCCTTTTTGCTCCACAAAGTCTCTCTTTGGTTTTGAAATCTCTTTTTGTCACTGTCACCATACATACATGCCCCTATCCCATTGTTTTCTCGATACTCTCTGTTAAGGAAGTTTCACCCATCATGGCGTCTGAGTCCCCATTTTCCCATCACAGTGCCCGATAAAATCATGTCACACTCCAATTGGAAACACTGTCTTAAGGGACATTTGTTTGGAAAGAAGAAAATGACCTTTTCTTCAGTATCAGCATATTTTCCCACCCTCCTTTTCAATCTTCAAATGGTTTATTTTAAAGAAGTAATGGAGTGCCAGCAGGTGGTGTGGCAGCTAAGGCACCAGATCTCACTTGGACAGCTGTGCAGTCCAGATTCTAGACCTGACAGCCTGAACATCACACTGGGCATGTGTGCATGTGTGCCCAAAATCCTGACAGGACATTGGGGGAGAACAGATTGCACAGCATGACCAACACCCTTTAGGGGATGATTTCTCACATCTCTTTATCTCTCTTGGTGAGTGCATGCACCCTACAGCAAAAAAAAAAAAAAAATCATGAACTAGAACACACCATGAGAGACTACTTTTACGGTTTCCTTCAGCGCTTTATTGATGCTATAGGAGGCATGGGACTCCCAGGATAGCGAGAACAGATACTTGCTGACAAGTAAATCCTACACACAAGTCAAGCATATGTACGTATAAAGCAGTTACTTCCTCTTGCCTGAAAGAGATTACTTCAGATCCACATTAGGGAAATTTTCTCCTTTTTGTAGACCATCATTAAATTAAGGGAGGTAAATCAAAGTCTTTTGTTTTTGAGTTACAGATAGAAACAATGATGAGTAAATTATTTCTAATGAAAAAAATGTTAGAACTTTTGCATGGTGAAGTGACCAAACACAGTTTAGTTTTAAGATGACATGGGTAATTTCTAATTTCAGAGGCTAAGACACCCAAGTAAGTATGCACAAAATACTACTACGCAGGTACTAAAAGCTTCATGAATGCTGACACAACAGAGAGTGTAGTATATGTTGAATGAGTATTTGTTGACTGATTTGACACAGTGGCTCATTCACCAACTACCTGAGGAAGGTGGAGTTACCCATGATGGCTTTAGGAATAGCCCCATAAGTACAGGTACTGCATGGATGACCAAGGAAATGGGACGTTTCCTTCGGCTCACCGGCCCATACTACACATGATGCCCGACATGTATTCTTTGTTTTAACCCTCCCAATACATTCCCAAAAGCAGGTATGACTATTCCAGTACAGATTATGGAACTGAGATTCAAAGAAATTAAATGATTTGGATAAATTCAAATACAGAAAGTGACAGTGTAATCCCATGTATCAACACATCCTGATCCCCCTTCAGTATACCTACTCCTTGAGCAGAGTATTGACATGTTTACAGAGATTTCTCTACCTGTCCCTGGAATCCTCTTCCTCACAAGTACCTGAACATAGACCATTGGTGGTAGATTTCCTTGAATTAAGTTACTGCATTGAACACAGAAGGCGATTAATGCATGCTGGGCATTGAGGTCTAGTTTCCAACAAGACCTGTGGCCAAGAGTCCAGCATGATTCAGGTCTGGATCACAGGTGGGGCTCAGTTCCAGGACAGGCTGCACAGAGGCCCACAGCCGCAATGGAATGTGTGCTGGGAGAGGGGAAGGAACCTGGGCAATCAGAAAGTAACATAAGGACTCTAGGGAATTGACCACCAGTGGGTGGAGAGTGGAACTTCAAAGTCGAGGTAGGAAAATAAAGATTCCCTGTTTGTAGTTTAGCCTGCGGCTTTGCCTAACTGTGTTGAATTACTAGAGTAAACCTTGTGTAAACGGGAGAGTTCTGTTGTTCTTAGAGAGCTCTTTTTTGGGGGGGAGTGAGGATTGTGAAATGTAAGTGTACATATGTTAGCAAGGATGGCTCTGGGTTTGATAAACATTTGTTCTGGCAATGTGCAAGGTAGCTTTTCTTATTCTCATACATTCATAAGGACCTTAAATTTTCGTTGTGGGAGGAATGTATCCTAAAGGGATTTTATAAAATTGAATAAGAGAAAGGGCTTATATTAGTAAGCAGTTAAATTAGCAAAGTATATGATCTAAAGCACTTTGGAATTAAGAGAAAATGGGGAATTGAGGAAAAAATATTTAAGTTAAATAATACTAATCGTATAAACTGAGTTGCTAAGAGAAGCCGTACAAACAAATGATATAAATGAAAGTTATCTGGAAAGTGTTAGATTTTTAGAAATAAGAAGGAATAAACTCATGGGAATAAAATAATTTCTTCGTTATGACAGCCCATATATGCCAGCTATGTAGGGGCCAAACATCAAGAAATTATGAGCCTTTGACAGCGGGGAGAAGAAGCCGAAGTCTCTGTCTTTATAGTCTTCAATGGGAGATGCTGTCTTCATTGAGTGTCTCATCTGTGGGACCAAACGTGGCTAATGAGGACAGTCTGATAACCACAAATTTCCTTCCAGTTTCAGCATGCATTTCTCGGGGCAATACATAGGGTTTACTTGCTAATTTTAACAGAAGCTAGCTTCTGTGGCTCTTGTTTTTCTGTGTTGTTACAAATTCTTCGTAGTCCAAGCAAGGCAGTCTTGCCCAGTATCGTCTCACAGACTGCTGTCAGTATTCCATGTTGGCTTTGAAATTTTGCACCATGGGAGACAAAAATTGTTTCAGGTACCAAATATAGAGCATCTGAATGACATGTCCTGTCTAACCATGGCCATATTGGATGATGGTCTCCCCAAAGCATATGTGCTGTGTGCCTGTGGACTGTGATTGGCTCATCCATGATTTGAGTTTGTTTAAATAATGTTTTGCCTGAAGTTCCTTATTGAAACAGCCTTCACAAACATGTGCCACCTATTTTATGAAGTTAGCCTTTGGCCATCCCCAATAAAGAAGAGCTTGCAGCTAACCAACCAAGCATACCTCTGCTTTTCTGTTTAGTGTTGTAGTCTCCAAGCATCTAGTTTTAATTATGATGTATTTCTTGGCCTGTGATTCTTTTATTTAGTAAAGATAGTGTGGCAGGAGGGGTAGGGAGTATATATGCATGCATGAGAATGCTATATCAAGATTTGCACTTCTGTACTTGATAGGTTTATAGAAATCTGCTTATTATATAAATGATATTTTGGACACATGTTGACTAGCATGATTTTTTAAAATGATCTTTGATATTTGCTTGTGTGGCTAAATTCTAAAAATGTTAATTTTTTAATTAATTTCCAACAGTGTTTGGTGACAATGAATAGTTTTTGCTGTAAACCACCTAAAGCCTTAGATCACTAAACTGCTGAATGCATCTTCTCAGTTAGTTTTGGAAAACTTGTTTATTTTTTATTTCTGTTTCTTTTCTCCTCAATTTGGTTTCTATCCAGAAAGCCATAAAAATCACTTTGATCAAAACAGTTGATATTTTTTTTTCCTGCTGTCATCCATATTACCTTTGAACCATATCTTCTGTCACTTTTTCATGGGTTCTCCTGATTTCTTTCCAACTTCCTTTTATCTACTGATAGGTCACATTGGTGTCTGGCCTCTGGTGCGGGCTTCATCATTTCGTCATGTGAATGCACTCTCCCATTCCTTTGCCATCTCTGCTGTGTAAAATATGCCACCACCCATCTGGGTCCCGCCAGCTTTTCAGACTCTAACTAGGCACACTTCCTTGAGTGTCCAGTAGTATTTCCTGGAGTACCCTTTGTTGATCATTAATTATTAAGGTGCCTCCCAGGTAGGGAATGGAAGATAGGGATTTTTTTTTTTTTTTGGAAAATAGGTTTCTTTTTTCCATTAAGTGTTAAGTTTGAGGAACAATAAACATGTCCCCATCATGTTGTAGATGTTTCATAAATATTTATTGAACAAACAAAAGAATGAATGAATGAATGAATGAGCCTATTTGTAATAGATAGTAGCACATACCTTGGGAAGTCTTTAATTGAAGAAATGTTTAACTTTATTTAACCCAACATTTCCCATGCTTCTTTTCCTAGAAAACCTTCTCTGGTACAACACATGCACATGTCCCATGGAGTTAGTCTTGCATGAAACACATCTTGTGAAACTCTGGCCTGAAAGCTACAGTACAATGGCCATACTACTCCTTGCTCCCCTAACCTGATCTTCATGGAGACGTGCTGAGCTTCACCCACTCCTCTCCTTGTCCGCCCCACATGCAAGCCAGTCTCCTAATGACAGCTGCTAATGCTCTCGCATCTCTTTTGACTCAAACTTGGAATAATCTTTGATGTGTTACACTCTGTTTAATTATTCGCTAATTTGCTTCATTTTTTTTCTCCCTGCTGTCTTCCAAACCCATTTTGAGAAGCAAGCCTGTTGGCAGTCTCTGTCTTATGTATTCCTATCCACGGGCACTTATTTTCTTAGTTAGGAGGTTCTATAAGTCGAGCTTATTATATTAAGTACATTTTGTAAAATCAGTCTAAAAGACAGTTGGGAGCAATGTCTTCCACCATGCCATGCATTTCCACCTTGCTGTCCTCTTCAGCATGAATCTGCCTGGCTGTCTGAAGTGGACTTGCCTTTCGTTGTCTTCCTCCTGCCTACTTGCATTTGTCAGCGGCATGCACTTAAGCAGTAGGCTGTGGTGCCTAGAACATTTCCTTGGCTTGCCGTCACTATGAAACCTCTCTCAAATCTTGTCTTTTCCTCGCAGATCTAAATAAGGTGTTTGGCCATTTCTATAGGTCCTGCTTTAGATTTGTGTGTTTGGATGCAGGGTAATGATGGAAATTCAACATTAGAAAGTACTTGTTCTTGGTGTTGTACACATTGCCAAACATAGTACTGGCGTTGTGTGGCAGTGCTTCTGAGGACACAGGTGGGAGGGAAAAGAGTTTGCGAGCAGAGACTTTAGAAGGCAGGCTTGACTTCCATTTTCCATGTTGGTAATGGCCGGAAAAAAAAGTTGAGAACAGGGCTCTCATGGCTAATAACACATGGGAAATGATTATGGCAATCAGAATATTTCTAAACCTAGAAATAGGTTCTAATAGAGCTTCTGAGAGATTCTGAAACAGGGAAAAACCTTCTGTGACTAAGATGAGTAGTAGCATTTCTTTAAGAAAAATGGGTGTAGGAGGAATTACTAAATGACAAACCTGACCCATCCTCTGAAAGCCAGCTATTTTTCTTCTCCTTCTTTTTTCCTGTACTCCTTACCTCAGGAACTTGTCTCTTCTCATTAGCACCTCCACCAGAGTTGGAGCTGGGGCAGGCAGAGGAAGCGTTCAGACATGTGCCTATTTGCATAGTCACTTCATTGAGTTCATGCCAGGCCAGCACAAACATTCTGTCCAGTTCTATAGAGAAACCAGCTTCTCCCTCATCCACAAGGTATTATTTTCTTTTGTAGTCTAGAGCAGTTTATAGCCAGGCTTCTCTTAACTGTACATTATAAATAGCATCTGATTAAGAATGTTCTGGATGGGTTAATTAGTGTGGTGACTATTATTAAGCAAACTGCTTGTTAGTATTATGCCTATTTGATCTTGGTATTGATGTGAAGTAATTGACCATAGAGCTACATTTAGAAAAGCTGAAATAAAGTTTTTTGATTTCTATTATGGCAATAAATTGTTTATATTAAACATGTCTATGAAAATAGAAGTTTCATGGCATGAAAAATCAGAATAGACTGTGTGGGATGGTGGATGAGGATTGTTTTGTTTTGTTTTTAAAAATATTAATACATTGGTCCAGCCTGCTTCAAGGCCGGCTCTATTGGAAGAAAGTAGTAACAATTATTTCAGCTTCTGCCTTCATTATGGCTGTAGAGCGTATAAAAACTATAGTGCTTTTAACTTTCTGCAACTAATCGAGGTATCCTTTTAGATTCTGCTAATTGCCTAAGTACACCTTTTGATGACAATTACTATAATAAACTACTAAAGAGAAATATTGAAAGATACCATAAGCAAAGAAAGCATAGCTTATAACTATTTTCTTTCAAGTTCTGGATTGTTATCTATGTTATTTATTGATATTTCGTCCAGTTCCATTATTACATTTCCCTAGCTGTAACATTTCCATAGGGACTTTATTCCATGAGCTAATAAATTATACTGTCAGAGAGTTTTTTCTTGAAATTCAGTTTAAATTTTACCATTCTTAATTTCATCTCGTTATTCCTAGTTATACCCCCCTTGTATCAGGCTAAATAATTATTCCTTTTCCTTGGAGACTCCTATTATGTACCTCTCTAGTTGTCACTTAACCAGGCTATTCATATTTAGCTCCTTTAATCTGTCTTCATAAATCAATTCTCCTATTGCCTTAATCATTATTATTGCTCTTCTAAGAACTCTCTAATTTTCAGACATATACAGTTCTCCGGTGCCCAGATGAAATCAGCATTCACATAGTGTTCTGTCCCAACAGACTGAGTGACTTCCTCCACTACTGCAGGATGGAATAAGTAGCGTCAGTTCACTGGGTCAGTTCAGCACTTGCTCATCTTGTCAAGCACAGAATGGCCTAAGTGATGTTTTTCATGTGTCCTTCCTGCAATCAAAGTTCATTCTGATGTTTGCAATCTCTCTAGATTTGTAAGCTGTTTTGGCTAGCTGTCTCTATTTATATTCCACATTTTTCCATGTCCTTATTCACACCACCTGTCAAGTCAGTCATCCACAACCTGTGGGCACCTATTCATCCTTTAGAACATTTAGGAAATGTGGTGAAAAAAAGCAAGTCCACCACCACCTTACCCACAGCTAAATTCCTTTCTTTTTTCTTTCTTTTTTTCTTTTTCTTTTTTTTTTTTTTTTTTTTTTTTTTTTTATGTTTTTTTAATTAGGGTGTTGTTTTTTTTTTTTTTTTTTTTTTTTTTTTTTTTTTTTTTTTTTAAGGTTTTTGACATAGGGTATGTGCAGTCGCTGGAGAGACAGACAGAGACAGTGAGAGGGAAAGTGAAAAATCACCCCCTGGGGGATGGCCATGCTGCGATCCCTTCTCTTCCATTCTCCTCTTGGGATATTGGGCACGCACACATACACACACACCTGGCATGATTTTCAAGCTGTTGAGTCCATTACTCAAACTGCAGTCCACCATTTGGGAGTCCAGTGCCTTAACCACCACGCCACCTGCTGGCATCCACAGCTAAATTCCTTAACCAAGCCCCATTATTTACAACTCTTGAGCCAATCTTTTGTCTCTTGATTTGCAATTTTGCTCATATGGCAGCCAATGTAAATGGATTTTATGAGTAAGATGGGTCATGCTACTGTTTCCTGAAGTAAAGATATGTTGTTTCAGTGCCCACTGATTGTTTTTTTGATTGTGAATCTTTCATGCACTGTTTATAATTCTGTTAAAATCTTTTTTAAACTTGCCTGGCATTCTTTTTTTTTGGAGAGGTTTTCGCTATAGGGCGCGTGCACTTGCCAGACAGACAGAGAGAGACATAGAGACAGAAAGCGAGAAATCACCCCCCAAGGGGGATGGTCACGCCACAATCCCTTCTCCATTCTCCTCTCGGGATCTTGGGCACGCACACACACGCACCCGGCGTGAGTTTTAAGCCACTGGGTCCGGAACGCGAACTGTGGTCGACTACGTGGGAGTCCAGCGACATAGCCATTACGCTAACTGCTGGTTCCCTTGCCTGACATTCTTTATCCAGCATAAACAAATAGGTTACTTTCTTGCTGATTATTGTTCCCCAGATATGTACAGGTGTCCCATTTCTTACCATCCTTTCTGTTTGTTTTGGAGAAGTCAAAGATATCATCACAGTCTTTTGCCTTTTTTTTAAAGAAAAAAATCCTTTTGTGGTGGTCAGTGAGAACTTTGTTATTATTGTTGTTTTTAGGTTGTTTAAATCTTTTCAGTATTTTGAATTTGTTTCAGGAAGAAATTGATTTATTTCCTGAATAATTTTGGACCTGTGATGTCTAAAACCACAGTGTGTAAATGCCTAGGTTTCTTTCCATTTTACATCAAGGACTACTTTATTTTTTTTTATGAGGGCAAACGTAAGAAGTTAATGCCATTCTTTGTGTTTTACCTGTCTATATACACATCTATTTATTGTTGGGGGGGATTCTTGTGTTTTTGGTAGATATGTATTAAGGTATTTGAAAGAATAGACATTTAAAGGGGTCTATAACCAAGCGGAAAAGACCCTAAACAAGCCCTTTAGTAGCATGCTGCAGCGAAAGACTTAGCTCACGTGGACCCTCCATTGGCTCTCAGTGCTGTCTGTCAACCTTGGCTTGCAGACCTAGTTAGTGCCCTCTCCCCCATCTCCACAGTGACTGATCCCATTCCTCCACTGGATTCTTAAACCTCATCTCCACCTACACTCACCTTATGTAAAATAGGTGATCTGGCCTAATGCTTTTGTAACACAATTGCTTAGATTCCAGACCTGCTACCTAAAACTGATTGGTTTGTTTTGGTGTTTGTTTTAGCTTCATTTTTCTCTCCTCTCCCTTCAACTTTGCAAGAAAGTTCAAGTTTATTCTTTTATAAGTCCCTGCTCTCCCTTACCCCCACTAAGAATCGTGCCATTACCACCCATAATATATCATTTTTCTGTTTTCACCCTGTAAGACATTTTTGTCTCTTCGGGAACCTGCTTCCATCTCAGGTAGGTGTCCCAATGTCTTTGTGTCCCATTTTTAAAAATTCAGCTTCGCCTCGCATGCCCTTCTCTTTACCTCTTTTTCTCTCACGGTATCTGTATCACTCTGTTTCTCTGTTTCACAGCCAACCTCCTTTAGTCTGGTCTCTGCCTGCATCACTCCATAGGGAAGGCCAGGTAGCCAGTGGCCTACATGTATAAGGCCAACAGCTTCTTGTTTCTGCTACTGGAGCACCTCTGCAGTACTTTCCAACTCTTTTTCACATATTCCTTCAGGATTCTTGATTCCTTTTTTACACAGTTGTTTTAATAACAACTTGTATTATTCTTGGAGATTATCTTTCTATTCTTCTTAATATTCCTTACTCTTTTCCTTCTATGATTTTTCTTTCCCACCTACCTCCAAAGCACACACATTTTCCATTTCTTCACTTATTCTACAATTCAGGGAAGGGTCCAAGTCTACATGGGCCTTAAGAACTTTGGGAAAATGCTCAGATGTCTGGACTGTCAACCTTCCAGACCTCACATCCAAGACCTGTGTCCACGTCCCAGCCTCTTTGGGTTGCATGTTATTCCTTTTTAAAGTTCATATTCCTTCACACTCCTTTTCCTTTGATCACATTATTCCCTCATTTCCGAACTGTCTCTCACACACTCGTAGACACCCTGCAGAATCCTTCAAGTACAAGCCTCTTTAAGCCTTTGTTGATCCCCGAGTCAGAATTAATCTCCTTCTCCTCTCAGTCTAAAAAGCTGGAATGTCCCCTGTGTATGGAGCACGTTCCAACACAGGTTAGTCGGCTGTTCACAAGTCTCCCACTCTTGTCTGTTCTAACACTAATGGTTTATGGCCTAAATAGACAGTGAGTTCCTTGAACATAGAGCCTCTTTTTGTTGTATCAGTCACAGGTTTTAGGCTATAGTAGAATATTTATTAAGATTTTACTTCATTTAGATTCCCTATCAATAACTAACAGATTAAGAAATTCTGTTTGACAAAGCATTATGGGATGATAAGGGAAAACAATTATGAAAATGATATTATTATATATGTCAGAAAACATTAGCAAGGTCAATTTAATATCAGTTATGCACAGGTGCCCAGAAACATAGACCAGTCATGTGAGCAGAAATAACAAGTGCCAATCAAGGAAGAAGTTTCAAACATTACTGTAGGTTAATGAATAAGTATGACTTGAAAATAAGCAGTGTACCAGGTGATGACTGGAAAATAAAATTAAAAAAATACAAACTTAGAAAGATAAGTGACGGGTGCAAATAAATAATTTCTCTGGTCTTATGGTTCATGGTGTATGCAGTGCTGGTTTTATAGCCACAGAAAGTCTTTGGGAACCATTCAAAGGCAGTCTAGTTCATTTTCAAACTTTTGAACTTTCTCTTGGTGTCTGCTGCTTTTTGTACTGTTTTTGTTGTTTTATTTTTCCTCAGTTTTATACATAATCATGTCCTTATAAGAAGGTAAAGGACAGATTTTACATATTTGTTTTTGTTGTTGTTATAACTATGTTATATTCCCTTTCCGTAACAGATTCATGCCCAAGCACAAAGCAGCCCACTTAAAGAAGATGTTGAGTCTTAAAGGAAGCGGCAGCGCTGCCTCATCCATGGTCCTTCCTTTCCCGCCAGAGCAGAGAGATTGTGAGAATGTATTGAAGAAGTGTAATACAGAGCACAGTGCACACTCTGGCCTTGACACTGCACAGCAAGGAAACCTGCAGGAGTCAGACTTGGAAAAGCCCAACATGTCAGATAACTCAAGCTCTAATTGTGAAGAAAATAGACAAAATCTGACTCCTCATCCCTGTGAATCTCTCAGTGGAGCTGACGATCAGCAAAGACCATTGCATATTGTCTGGCCTCACAGGTGGTAAGTCAAGACATACTGATGTAGTAGGAATGGTAGAAATGGTAGCTGAAAATATATTCTGATGATTGACTTATTAATGGACTGTTCCAATAACTTTAGAAAAAGATCATTTTAACATGATACTACTAATGTGGTGCCATGGTGGTTCGACTCAGAGTCTATGTATTAATGGTTGTGTGCTTAGATTAAACATGACCTGCAGATCAGTATTTGCAGTGGTTTGCTCAACAGTAGTAGACACTTTTAGGAAATCAAATCTTGCTCAAGAAGTTACATATAAGAACAGAACTCTATTTTATTTACACACACACACACACACACACACACATACACACTCTTAAAGTAGTCTCCCTTATCTGTGAGGAACAAGTTCTAAGATCCACAATGGATACTTAAAACTGCAAATAGTACCAAACCCTGTAAATACTATTTATTATCTTTTCCTATGATGACATTTAATTTATAAATTAGGCACTGGAAGGAATTAACTACAATAACTAGGACTAGAACAATTGTAACAATATACTGTCATAAGACTTAGGTGAGTATCTTTTTGGAGCTTGCCCTATAGTTCAGAGGTTAGGCCTTAGGCAGAGGAATCCAGATGCTACATGGCCAAACTAGGGTTCAAGTCCCAGCTCCACAGGCTTAAAAAACATGCGGGCACACAGGTATTTACCCGGAATTCGAACAGGGTGGAATAGCAGAGAGAAAAGGAGGCAGCCGGACTGGGCCCTGTCAGGGGGTATTTTCTCTCTCTCTCTCTCTGTCGTCTTTCTGTAATATACTGTACTTTCCTATTTCAGAACACAATTGACTGCAACTAACTAAAATGACAGAAAGCAAGACTGTGGATGACTGAGGACAACTTTAATATAGGCATACTGTTATCAGAGTACGATTTCAAATACACATGTTGATAGGCAATAATACCATTAAAACAAGAGCAGTTTCCATTATTAACTAGTTCAACCAGTTTCAATGGAGTGGCTTTATTTTACTTGTCATAATATCTATCAGTTCATTCGCATAGTCTTCCAGCTCCCAAATGCCTCTGTATTGTGTTAAGCAAATACTTTCTAGCCCAATCTTTTCTAAACAGAGGAAAATCAACCGCACCACATAATCCCACCAAATATAAAGTCATAAACTTAACCCTGGCTCCTATAAATTAGGATTTAAAGAGGTAAAATGTCCTGATAATCTTCTGGTATTAGGCATGAACATTTTAATCTAGTTTTTATTCCTCCCAGTTAGTTTAATCTGCATGTGGCCTGATTAGAGTTCACTTCCCCCACAGATTATGGTCTCTTTATTGCAGCAATGCTGGGCTGATCATTAGGTCCGATTTTCTGAGAGCAACTGTTTGCAGGTGAAGTAATAAGCACACCACACCGGCCGGGCAAAGCGCCTTTGCCGAGGATTTGACTTCCAGCACATTAAAACTCCAGAAGCTCTCCCACTTGATCTGCAGCATCTGGTACCTAAAGGGATTTTCGTCTTTGATTCTGAGTGTACGAACGCAAAATTTAGGGATTGAAAGTTGATATGGAATGTGTTTTGGATTTTTTTATTCAACTTAACACTTCTAGCATAGCCTTTCTAAGGGAATTATATTTCTTTTTTTATTCATATTTATTTAGAATGTGACAGTGTTCGGTATTCTTTTATGTTATTTTAAAATGCAGTGGGGCTGGATGAGATTAACGTATTTGGAGGTAAAATAGATGTCATCATCTACTCTCTTCTGCAAAGCCTTTTCTTTTCTTCCACTAACCCCGGGTCATCTCTGAAGTAATATTTACTGCAAGAAAAGCAATTCAAAAAAGTTTGGTTCTGGGTTACCATACGAATATTAAATAATTTGAAGGTTGCAGTAACAGAACAGCAGTATG
>NW_006160159.1:2659536-2664070 GCF_000334495.1 Tupaia belangeri chinensis
AGTGAGAGCCATGTTACTCAGCGCTTTGCACAAAATAAGACAGAGCTATGTTAATAAAATTAACAATATTAAATTGAATAATTCCCTCTCTTCCTTTGTATATTTTGCTTTAATTTAATTTAATTGCCTAAAGTTAGTTGCTTAAAGAAATGCAGCATTATGTTTGTGTGCATTCTTATTGTTAAAGCTAAATTATTTTTAATTTGGAGAAGAGGGAAAAAAGCCGCATCAGCAAGAGTAAATGCCAAAATATAAAAGTAACACATTCATCCTTACGGGTAATATAGTAGAACATTGGAAACTTGGAGGTTGCCAGACACATAGCTAACATTAGGGCTAATTTTGAAAATCTAGCGTGCAGTCAATTTTACTGATGCCTGGGGACATACAAGGTAGAAGCTGACAAGAGAACTAATTTTGTTTGGGTTATTTACTGCTATGCATCATCCGCGGGTTCCCGCCTGACACACAGCTATATGAAGGGGGATATTATCACACACTAAAAATTTATGTTGACATTCGATATTTGTTCAATATGTCAGCAGTATTACTTTCATAATCAAAAGAGTAAGAAAAAGAGAAAAGAAAAGCACTTTATGCTCATATAGATATATCTTTTTAATAACAGTCTATAAGGTTAATATAGTTTACCTTTGAGAGTATACAATGAAAACAAGCAGGGTTAGGAGGGGAAATGACAGAAAGCATCAACCCGAGCTGTTTGTTTGCCATTACCTAAGCGAGCCATGTCAGCTCTCTGGCCCGCGTCTGATAGCTATTTGTTGTACAGAGAGCACAGCATAAAAAAAATATCAAACTCTTAATACTATTGTGTGCCCATAACCATCTGTCACTGCTAGCCTGGAGATGAGAGGAAGATTACGAGGAATAAACACTGAGCCGCCGAGCATTGGTAAAGCCTTCGGGCAAAAAACTCTTGTGGGGACATCAAAGACATTCTAATTCCGAGGCAGTCAAGGATTACAGTGTGTAACCTGTGCTGACAACAGATAAATGACTGGCAATATTGTGCCAGAGCTGTTGGGTCCTGCATGGAGTACTGATGATGATGATGATGATGTTATCTTGCAGAATGGACTCTGCTGGGATAATTTTATGATAAAACACTTTTTTCAAATGCCACTGGGTCTAGGCAGACATTTACTAGCTACAGGGGTAGCAATCAGTTTCTTCAAAATTTACTGTTCTAAGCCCATTAGAGTTCCAACGCAGCAAGACTCTTCAATGAAAATCTAAAACGCCTATATTTTCTTTAGGAGAATATATGCAAATGTTGTGAGCTGAACTCCTACCCTTTAGTGGTAGATGCTTTATCATCTGATTTATGTAAATTCGCTCATAAAAATACAGTTTATTTTTAATTGGTGAATATGAATTAGAAAATTAAGATTCTGGTTCAGCATTCATCAAACATCCCTAGCTACAAGCACACATTTCTTTAGACCCCTGATCGTATGGGTAAAATCATGTAATTGACCAGTCAATATGAATCGTGTGCTAAAGGCAGCTGTGGTTTCCACAGGAGATGACTGGAGTTACATTTCTTATTCAACCCTCCCCATTCTTGACATTTCACATGTTCTTGTCAGTATTATAAGCGGTATTAACTACCTGCTTGAAGGGGGGTTTTCTTTAGAGTAGCCTGCAGGAAGCCCTTTAGTCTGTTACATTTTTGCCTTGAACATGCACGTTTTCCAGAGGGACAGAATTTCAGGACAGGAGGACACATTGATGATTGTTTCCCCTATAAACGTAAAGGAGAAATGGACACTGGCGAGGGCAACAGGGTTCTTAGACCCTGTCATTATCTTGCCTAACAAAACAAGAATAAAACCCTCACCCTTACCATAAAAAATATGCTCATGAAATCATGCAGTTGCAGTAGCCAACTCTGAAAATGAAGTGATGCTGACCTCATTGTGTTAGTTCCACGCTGGGATCACGAATGGTCTAAAATATAGTGCTAGCCTCTAACATATTTTGTACTAAGTCAACCAAATGTAGAGCCTGCTTGCTAGGATATGTATCAAAATCAAAAGTGACATTTTCTAGGAGATACATTCTGGCTTTAAATCTGTGTTAAAATGTCTGTGCATGAGAACAGGCCCTTAAATGCAATGCTTGCCCCCTCTCTTCATTCTTTCTGAATCTGAGCTTGTCAAGGATTATAGTGTGCAACCTCTGCTGACAGTAGATAAATAACTGACAGTATTTTAGCAGAGTTGCTGGGTTCTCTGCAGAGTAATTTGTTTTCCCTTCCTACTCAGTCTTTAATGTTTTGTTATAAACATCTATAGCAAGGCACGGTTAATAGAAATGACTTACAGAGAAAGACTTGTAAAAAATAGACTGCAATTGGAAAAGCTTGTTTTTTTTTAAACTATTTTTTTTTCCAAATAGTATACAAATATTGTAAATTGTACTCAGTCCCCACCATTCTATAAATTTTCTCTTTAATATAATGGGCACAAGAGACACACCACTGGAGGAACCAAAAAACCAAGTTTAGAATACATTGAAAGATCATACTCTCAAGGCTGTAGGTCTCAAAGTCTTTGATCTCAAAACCCCTTCATGCTCTTAAAAATGATTGGGATAACAAAGAAGTCTTGTTTAGTGGGATTATATATATATCCATATTTATTGATGAGAAATTAAAAGTGAAGAGAAAGTTTTAAAATCTACATCTCATCATTTCACCATAATAATAAAGAACCAAACATATGTTTACATAAGGAATGTATTTTGATTTAAAAAAACAACAACTATATTTTCCAAAGCAAAGTAATATTAGTAAGCAGAGAGACATTATGTTACATTTCAGTCTATAATATCTGTCTACATAAAAGAGAGTTAGATTCTTAAATCTGATTAAGTATTAAATCTGTCAAAATATGTGTTTTGGTAGAAGTTTATTTATTTGGTAGAAGTTTATCCTGTCTCACAAGAGGTGTAATGGGAAAATTATGGAGTATTTTAATGATCTATTCAGATTATTGGAGATATTTTTTCCTTGAGACTGTACCAGAATGTGAAAGTTAAGAGTTTCTTAAAGGTTAGTTGTCATGTGGAATCTGAAACCACATCAATGACTTTCTCATGGTGTTATTTTCTATTTAAATGGAGTTCATTGGCCACTTGGAAAAAAAATAGTTCACTGAATTATGCACATCTTCCAAATGTTAACACAATTTGTTCTGTAGTCTAAAAAAATTGCACTCCTTAATATCGACATTGATTTATCTCATAAGATAAATTTTTGAGTACTGGAACATCAGTGGTGTGGTATACATACAATTTTTCCAAAGTTCTAATGTTAGCTTTAAAGTTTGAATTTATTGGGGCTGGCAGATGGCATGGTGGTTAAGGGCACTGGACTCCTACATGACTGACCATGGTTGCATCCCGGACTTGGTGGCTTGGATTCTCTCTCTCTCTCTCTCTCCCTCTCTAATCAAATTTAAAATAAAGTAAATAAATAAATCAGTTAAATAAAATATATTTTTTGAAAGTTTGAATTTGTCATTGTACCAGGTAGTGTCAATTGTTTTCCTTGAAATGACAGATTCGCCTGGTTCATGTTTGAGGAAATGTCCACCAAATACTACATCTGACTCACCATGGATTGTCTAGCAGTTGTTCTTTGAAATAAACTCAGTATTATATGAAACAACTACTTTAGCTCACAATTCAAAGAACCATACAAATACACAATAGAAGTGCTTTACATGTTTTTTTTCATAGACTTTTTCTTTTTTTTTTTTTTTTGGAGAGGCTTTTGCTATAGGGCGTGTGCGCTCGCCAGAGAGACAGACAGAGAGATAGAAAGCAAGAAATCACCCCCCAGGGGGATGGCCATGCTGCAATTCCTTCTCCTCCATTCTCCTCTCAGGGTCTTGGGCATGCATGCACACGTGCCCGACGTGAGTTTAAGCCACTGGGTCTGGGACTTGAACTGCGATTGGCTACATGGGAGTTCAGCGGCATAGCCATTACGCTAACTGCTGATCCTTTCATAGACTATTTAAATACATGTCATTTTAATGAAATGAGTTATCTTTAGTGTTTTTTCAAGGATATCTTAGATGAAACAAGTGTGACCTTCCCTGTTTTGACTATAACTGCAGGTGATGAAGAATATAATGCCTTCCAGTTCCGTTCGATAGCATTGTCTTAAATCTCATGAAGGCACCAATCATTTTAGCTTTCAGCATGCTTACTCTACCAGAGTATATGTCAATGCAGTTAAGAGGCAAATTATATCTTATTGGGTTGTCAAAAAAGTCATGACACATCTTTTCATAGAAAAATAAGTCACTAATTTCCCAATGACCCAATAGTATTACTATGAAAGTAGTCTGACTTTGCAGGCTCTGAAATACACCCAGGAATTGACAGACTACTGTTTCCGAAATGGAAACTGGTAATGGAACTGATAATGACATTTATAAGAATATGGCTTCCACTAACCATTGGAGTTGCCTATATTTTGGTGCTCATAGATTACATTTTC
>NW_006160159.1:2664083-2671687 GCF_000334495.1 Tupaia belangeri chinensis
ATTACATTTTCTGTCCCTAGATGTTAACCTATTATATTAACATTTTTGGTTTACTATTGATAGTAAACCAGGATTTATCATATGTAAGAAAACTCCCTCAGACCAAACAAGATTTGTCTTAACAAGGGTAAGTATTTAGGAAGCCGTAGAATAGAGTTCTAGAATTATAAGACTTTCTGTACTGACCCTAAAACCCCATGTGTGTTACCATAAGTGGGTGTACTCCGATCAAGAAAGCCAAGGTAGATGTAGGCCGTGAGACATATTATGGAGTTTGGAGTTGGGAATTATGAAAGTAGCTATAGCTACCTGAATTATAAGTTTTACTGTGACCTTGTCATGTGGGATCTGGGGGAACTGTCAAAGTTTTGCACTTAAAAGTAGAATGACTTTTTGTGAGTGACATGGTATTTGCAACATTTTTCATAAAGTAATGAAAAGTTAATTTATGCAAAGTTCATTATAGTTAAGGGTGTGAGTTTAGAAAGGAAAATTTCAAAAAAAGAAAAAAATTTAGGTAAATCATTGAATTAAAACATGTGCCATAGATTGAAATAATTTGGTGTACTATACTTTTAGAAACTGGTGATTTGAAATTTACTATAAGCAATCAATACAAAAGTGGAAAATAATGCTTCATTACTTGGTCATAAAATAAATTAACTGGACCAGCACTTGGTGTAATGGCTATTTCACTGAATACCCATGTAGTTGACTGCGGTTTGAGTCCCGGACTCAGTGGCTTAAACTCACACCAGGTGCGTGTGCGTGCATGCGTGAGGAGAATGGAGAAGGGATTATGTCATGGCCATACCACCTGGGGGGTGATTTCTTGCCTTCTGTCTCTCTGTCTCTCTCTGTCTTTCTGGCGAGTACATATGCTCTATAGCAAAAAACTCTCAAAAAAAAAAAAAAAAAAAAAAAAAAAAAGAAATAGCCAGCTCTTTGAAAGGTCTCATGTAACTAGTTTAGTATTTATCCATCAAGTGGTCAGTCAAAGCTCACATAAATAATAAGATTCTCATTGATTATAGTCATAACTAATTCAATGAAATTTTGTTAAATTATATTCCTTTGCTAAGAGTTCTTTTTCTGGGGGGAAGGGGATGTTTACTTGTTTGTGTTCTTAAAGAATTTCAAATGAACTCTGGCATTTAAAATCAAAAAACTCTCTAGAGAATTTAGCTAGAATTTGTGAAAAAAATGTGATCAAACACCTAGTTAAAATGACCCCTTCCTATATAATAACCCTGTACTGTCTATAACCATATAACTTAACATAGCACTATTAGATCACTCTGTGGAGATCTGTTCTAGGATTTTAAATAACTGGTAGGAAAATAAATTCTAGGAAATTCATGGCCAAGAAAAAGCCTTTTCCAAATCCCATTTATAATTTCTAAAATTCCATTTATACGTGTCTTGCTGACTATTTTCCAAATCATTGCACATATGTAAAAAATGCATACAGATTCAACATTTGGTTTTTCATTGCCTCTTGGGTTGTTTTTGATTGTCTAACACACCATGTCAGCATAAAGAACCTGTAATCATTTCTATCTTGATAGTGACCTATAATCATTGCTTTCTTGATACTGTTATCTCTAGAATATCATAAACTAAAGCTCTTGTTACCTTTTCCTGCCTAAAGTGGTTAAAAAGTTCTTTAATAGTGACTCATTTCATAAACATACTAATCATTGCAAAAGATGCAATTTGATTACGATATGCTTATGACAGCTGTCTTCAACCACTGAAGACCCAGGTCTGCCTTTCTTTCTTTCTTTTGATCAGGTTTTTATGCCAGACTTTACTTAACATCACCAGGGGTATGTGAGTTGGCAAGCAGATAGCTAGGTATTATGAATAGATGAATGGATGGATGGATGGATGCATGGATGGCTAGATAGGTTGACATGTACACAGGTTATGTATTTCTTATGACACGTATTCGTGTCATGTATGTGACTGTTTGTCCTTCCTAGTCACTAAGACTTTTCTCCACACTATTATAGGTGTTCTTACATCTCTTTAATTCGCCACCCTTTCCTCCATTTTGCAGGAGTAATATTAGTTCATATTCTTAATGGGTGATGCTATCTTTCTGTAATGGTAGTTACCATTACATTTCTTCAGAAACACCTGCCTCCTTTGCCTTCCATGACATCTGCCCTGTTTTAAATTCCAGTGATGTGTAAATTCCCCTGATTTGAATTTCCATGCACCGAGGGCACTATGTATTCTATGTAAACATGCACAGAACTTTTCACTTTCCATATGCCTCTTAACCCTATTCATTTTGTGTCTTACATGGTGTCATTGGTCTCAGCTCCCAAGGTTCTCTAGGACAGAGACAGAGATTTTTTATTTTTTTAGGGAGATTTTTTTAAAGAGGGATTTTTACTATAGAGTACGTGTACTCACTGAAGACAGAGAGAGAGAGAGAGACAGAAAGCGAGAAATCACCTACCACCACCAGGAGAGTGGCCATGCTGCAATCCCTTCTCCTTTTTTTCCTTCTCGGGATTTTGGACATGCTTGCATATACGCCGAGTGTGAATTTTAAGCATATAGATCTGGGACTTGAACCTAGGTCAGACATGCAGAAGTCCAATGACATAACCATTATGCCATTTGCTGGATCTTAGGGGGATATTTTTAATAGCATCTTACCAGACTACCTGGCATGCAGAGAAACTTAGTTGATGTTATTTAATATTGATGGTGATGAATTATAAGGTGACTAATTGACAGTTGACTGTCAACTGCTCCAAAAGTCTGGCTGAGGACAAATTTTTCTTCCTGCAAGGAACAGTAATGAAAATCTGGAGAAATTCAGTTTACCAAATAGCAAGTGCCAATGATCATATGATCAACACTGCTTTCACAAAGCCTTTGGTTTTTTCTTGTTGTTCTTTATTTTTGTTTTTAGGAAATTTCTTATAAGGAGTTATAAATACAAGTTCTTCTAAAGTTTGTTAAGATTAAATACTTCCTTTTAATAGAAAGCAGTAGTATATGGGAGAGAAGGGGAGACTCAAATGAGTTAAAACCAATATGATTTCTAAGTTATCATAGAAAAATAAATCCGGAGGGAAGATCTCTGTGGATTATATTTTTACCTACCCTTCCACCATAATCCAGATGTTAAATCACTGTAAAGCAATCTATTGAAATTGCTTCTTATACGCTTATTTAAAATCTCAAGTGAATGAGATCCTTTGACTTTTCTAGGTTACTCAAGCTAAAGTTCAGTCACCAGATTTTTTTTTCTTAATTTTCTACAGGGCGCATGTGCTCATGGTGGGATGAACACACCAGGAGAGATGGCTGTGCGAAATGCCTTCTCTTCCATTATCTCAGGATTTGGAGCATGCATGCATAGACTCATGTCAGGCATGTTTTTCAAGCCACTGAGTCTAGGACTTAAACTATACATTCTGCCATGAGGGATCCAGCCACCTTAACCACCATGCCATCAGCTGGCCCCCAGTCATCAAATTTTTATTTCTCATTTATTTATTTATATAAATCCAAGCACACCAAAAAAGTCTGAGATAGAATAGCAATAACTATTATAAATTATGTAAGGGATTTTTGTGTGTGTGTGTGTTTTTATTGGCTGTTCAACTAATTAGCTATTTCAGCCATATTCAGGCTAGATTCATTTGTTGGATAAGCAAAAGAAGGGGAAATTCAGAAACACAAAGGGGCAAAATGTTTGAAATTTGTTCTTACTCAAATGTGTACTTCATGGTTCCTAGCTCCTGTTGAAGGAAATAATTTATCGTGATCTTAGTCAAAAGCATTACTCTCTTTGCTGTCCTTTTTCATTAATTTAGATATGTTTCCAAGATGAGAAATGATGTTACTTCTAATTATGGTTACATGTAGTTAATTTCCTTCTTTTTTCTTAAGCTTGGTGTGAAAGGCACTTTCCTCCCAAAGAGGCAGGGAGGGGGAGCTAGTTACTGGGAGGGGAGCATACTGATAGAGCTGATCTTTCTGTTGCCATAGCAACAGATTTATTTATTAGGGGTTGAAATGACATGAGTTAATATCCCGCATACCTGCTGATCGGCAAACTCCCCTATTTCAGCTGCAGTTGACAATTAAGTCCTGGACAGCTACAGCCAGGGGTTAATGTTCCTCATTAGGAGAACTAGGTCATTACTGGGAAATCAAGGCACTTAAGGCAGCATGGGTAAAATACAAAATTCAGCATCTAGATGAGTGAGGCTTTTTTATGTTAATTAACCTTATTTTCTTAGGTTTAAAAAATCTTATATGCACATGACGGTGGATCAATTAATTGAAAAAGAGCTAGTTTACTTTACTCTCTGAGTTGTCTTCATTTCCTTTGCAAGGATTTCATTATTTTATGGAAAATTCTTATGTCTATATGATGAGTGGAAAGGGTATTAAAATTAAGAAGGGAATCATCATGGAAATCAGCTTTACCACAAGGGAATGAGCAAATAAAAGCCTTGGAAATGAAAATAAATAAGCTTTGCTAATACCTCACCTAAGGAGCGCGATATAAGCCCATCGGAGCTGAGAGACATTTAGAGGTACTTCTCTGCTTCTTTATTAAGCAGTTACATAGTTATTTGACCTTCAGAAACTGAAACTTTAGAAAAGTGATTCCAAGTGGTTTGTAAATATTCTATTTGCAGAAAGCTGTGTAGCAGTTTAACAAACAATAACTTTCCAGTTCATAATTGGCTTTTTTTTAATACCAATAAAATTAGATACATTAGTTGAACGTTTTTATTAAAATGTCTGAGTGGGTGTTGTTTTCACTTGATAAGTTCATAAATAATGTATCAAGCCCCTTCTGAAAGCTTTGTTTTCTTATTTCTTTAAAGAGACTTTATGTTGAAAGGGGGGTATTTACACAGTGGAAAAAGATTTATTGCCCAGAATCCTATTTTATCTTCATTACTGTACTGCCTCCATTGAAACTACTTCTCATAGGTTTGCTCGATTCTGGCAACTTTCTCGGTAGACATAAACAAAGGCAAAAAAAAAAAAAAAAAAAGACAGCCTTACCAACTTTAATCCTTAAAGCACTGCCTTTTCAACAGTAAAACCAAAATCATCATAATTCTCCTCACTCTACTCATATACTGTAAACTTTTTTAAGGTAGAAACAATTGAGTGCCAGAGACATAGCGTAGAACTCATCTCTCCCCACCAAAGGAAAATGCAACTCGCTCTTGTAACTCATTAGCTCTCTGTGGTTCAGTCTGCATTTTTATCCCCACTCCCCTGATCATTTTTATATTATGTAAGGGAAACCAGGCCCTTGGATACTTTTTCAGAAACTACTACTCTTGGGGCAAGAAGATGGCATGGCAGTTAAGGCACTGGACTCCCACATGGCCTACAGCAGTACAAGTCCCAGACCCACAACTTGAATATCACACAGGGTGCATGTGGGTGTGTGCCCAAAATCTCAAGAGAAAATTGGAGGAGAAGGGATTGTGGTATGGCCATCCCTCTCTTGGGTGATTTCTGACTTTCCTTCTATGTCTCTTTTTTGTTTTTCTCTTTTGCCCTGTTTAAAAAAAAAAAAACAAAAAACACCCTATTCTTGTAAACTTCTGTTACTATCATGTATATTGCCACTTATCCTCTGATTTAGCATAACATTACTGTTTTAGGAGGTACCTCTTAAGGCTGCTTCCTTGAGAAAGTATTTCCACTCTGAAATTAGACATGATCTTTATACAACTGCTACTCATCATCACCCATCATGGTCAATCCTTGGTTTTAACAAGAATGCCTTTAAAAGAAAGATTGGTTTTCCTGTTTTAGAATCACTACCCAAGAGCCAGAGTTCCAGAATAAAGAGATGTGGAAGAGACTGTTAGCTAGCCCCTGAATTTCTTTCTCTTTTTTCCTAGGGAATAGTTGGACCACATTTGTCAGCCTCCATTGCCATTTATTTGGAATAGCTGCATTACTGCTTTTCGCCAGTAATTGTGAGCAGAAATGGACCACTTCCAGGCCTGGTATATTAAAAAGAGTCTCACCCATGTTCTCTCATGTTCCATTGTCCTTCTGGCTGGGCAGACTTGTCGAGGTTGACAGTGTCTCCTGGAAACCTTGAATGACCCCATGAAGAAGGCTGCCCTTTTAATCTACCCTGCCTAGTACTCCAACCATGAACCTTAACTTTGAACACAATGAACGTACACAGCTCACTATATGGAAGCAGAAAGCTACAACAATAATCCAGATGAACTCTGTAGTGGTTTGACTAGGTGAATAGCAGTAGAAAAATGAAGAAGTGGTAAGGTATTTTAAAGATTTTACCCTAAGTAGATAAATGAAGATGCCATTTACAGAGGTGAAAAACTCTTGGGGAGGAATAAGTTTTAAAAGTTTGCATTGGGGAACCAGCAGTTAGTGTAATGGCTATGTCGCTGAACTCCCATGTAGTCGACCGTGGTTTGAGTCCCGGACTCGGTGGCTTAAACTCACGCCGGGTGCGTGCGTGTGTGCCCAAGATCCTGAGAGGAGAATGTGAGGAGAGGGATTGTGGCATGGCCATCCCCCCTGGGGGTGATTTCTTGTTTTCTATCTCTCTGTCTGTCTCTGTCTTTCCGGTGAGTGCACATGCCCTATAGGAAAAACCTCTCAAAAAAAAAAAAAAAAAAAGTTTGCATTGGGACATTAAGTTGGAAATTACTTTAGGATATGCAAGCAGAGATTTTAGGTTAGGAGATGATAAAAAAAATTCATATGAGCAATCAGGACTGAAGACAAAACCTTGAAAGTTAGCAGCATGGAGAAATTCAATTCCTTTAAAGCATTAAAAACATATATTAGGTATAAATTTCCAAAATTATGCTTTTGAGCTTCTTGATTTTAAACATTAAATGTATTAATTATTCTGACCACAACCTCTCTAAAAATTAAAAAAAAAAAGTACTGATTCTGTGGGCAGCAATTACAGGCTTCATAAAGTTACGGTATGGTGGAATCCTGTCATTTACCTGCCTGTGCCTTCAGACAAGTTATTTACTCTCTAACTTTTACTTTCGTCTTTGTAAGATGGGACTGATACTATCAGCCTTACAGGTTTCTTCTGAGGATTAGGAAAGATGATACATGTAAATGAGTTAGCACAGTTCCTGGCAGAGAATAAACAACGAACATTAGCTATTATTATTAGGAAATGGTACGGAGGGAGTACTTCATTAGCTCACAACAAACAATCATTTTGCCCACTATCTTTTTTGGTTAAAATCAATTTTTTTCTTAATGCTCCTCGAAAAATGAAAAGAAAAGAAACAGCTAAATAAAGTTGTCTTTTTTCGTCTTCATTTTCAGCCTACCCAAAACAAGTACATACTGTACAGAAAAATGGAATTAAACTACAGAGCAAACACTTCTGAGGAGCAGCATCTGCCTTGTAAATGAAGTCTATAAAAGGCTACCAAATGTCCCTTCACATTTTTATAATGGTTAGAGTATTACTAAACCTGGATGGGATTTTGTTTCTGAGGCTTACATCAAGCACCCACACTGTCAATATCACAAATTATTTCCGTTTTGCACAAGATGGCTGCTGTGTCTTCACATAAAAATGTCAG
>NW_006160159.1:2671701-2711701 GCF_000334495.1 Tupaia belangeri chinensis
GAATTATATAATTTAAAAGATAGGACGTTGTGAAAAGCACTTTCTGCCTATATAATGGTCATATTTTCAGACACTACTTGTTTTACAAAAAAGCTTTAATGTGCTATGATTTATATATTACAAAATTCTCCCATTTTAAATACAAAATTCAGTGATTTTTAGTAAATTTACAGGATTTTACAACCCTCACCACAATCCAGTTTTAGAACATTTTTATCACCCTAGAAAGAGTCCTTTTGCTCACTTTGCAGCCAATCCTTGCTCTCACCCCTGCCAGGAAACCACTCAGTTGCTTTCTCTCTCTGTAGGCTTGCCTTTTCTGAACTTTTCATATAAATTGGTTTTTACAATGCATGGTCTTTTACATCTAGTTTCTTTCACTTAGTGCAGTGTTTTCAAAGTTCATTCATTAGAGCGTGTATCCATAGTCATTCCTTTCTAATGCCAGAAAGATTCCATGGTATGAGTACAGTACATGTTGTTTATTAACTTATAATAGACATTTGGATTATTTACACTTTTTTAGACATTGTGAATAATGCTCTTGTGAACATTTGCATAGAAGTCTTTGTGTGACATACGTTTTCTTCTAGAGTTTGTATGTAGATATCTAGGTGTAGGATTTCCAAGTTCTTTGTTTAATTTATGTTTAACTTTTTAAGAAACAAATAGACCATTTGCAAGGACAATATCTAATAATTCTAGCATGTTAGATTCATTCATTTAAAAATCTTTATTGAGATTCTTCTAAAGCCAGGCACCATGCTAAATACTACATGTGATTGCATCTTGAGTATCCACTGTAATTGAGATGAAATGTAGTCTGGACATTTAAAATCTCCTTGTTATCCACAAGCTTAATATACAGCATTCTTTCAAGTGTCCTCAGCAAAAAAATCTGGCCCACGCCTGTACTGAACAGCTGTGTGAGAAGTCGCTACCAAGAATCCAGAGATGAAAGCCGTGATCTTTAGGAGCCCTCAGCCTAGGAAAAGAGATAGAAGATCTCCATATTTTTCAGCATCCTTGCCATTTTCTAAAATAATCACATCTAAATTCAAATTCATGCTTTTTCCTCTTAAACTCTTTTCCATTCTTATTTATGGTATATTTATGTTCCACATACTTAAATCCAAATTATGATTTTTTAAGAATAAATTTATCATTAGTAGTAGTAGTGGCTGTAGTAAATCTGCTATAGGACTTATGCACCCATCAGCAAAAGTGAAAGTGAGAAAACAAGCCACCACATCCAGATCTCAAACCACAATTGGCTATGTGGGAGTCCAGCACTTTAACCACCATGCCACCTGCTGGCCCCGAAATTATAAGTTTTTTTGAGTCCTCTTCACTTTGTATTTGTTTCTTATGGCTGCTATAACAAATTACCACAAACCTGACAGCCTAAAACCACAGAAGGGTATTCATCAACCATTCTGGAGACCAGAGCTGGAAATGACAGGGCTGAAATTAAGGTGGTAGCATAGTCTCATTCCCTTTGGAAGAACAGGAAAAAAAAAATCTCTGCATTTTTCAGCTTGTGGTGACTTCCAGCAATCAATCCTCAGTTTGTGGCTGCATTACTCTATTCTGTGCTTCTGGGGTCCCATTGCCTTCTCCTCTTATGTCCATGTCAAATCCCCTTGCCTCCCTCTAAAAAGATACATGGGACTGCACATACCTCAGATATTCTTAGATAGTCTCCCTATCTCTAGATACTAACTTAATCACTACTGCAAGAGTTTCTTTTAACCATGTAGGTAACAGTCTCAGGTTGCAAGGATTAGGATTTAGGTATCTTTTGGAAAGCTATTATTTAACCTAATATAAGCTCCATCTGCATCAAATGAACTCATTAATTCACTTATTCATTCATTCACTTCATACTGCTTGACTGTACACTACCTGCTAGGTAGTGAGTTAGACATTAAAGATACAATGGTGAGGGGGAAAATTCACCCGCAGTCTCTGCCCTTTGGATATCTATTGGTAGAGCTTACAATAGACAGTAATCAAACAAAAGTTGCCTAAGATTAATTTTACAAAGGGGAAATGGAAGGAGAGAATAATATGTAATGTTTTTGTTCACATATTACATATTCATTATAAATTCTTTAAAGCAATATAGGAAAGTGCAAATAAGGAAGAGTTTTGAAAACTCTCTGCAGAAGTCTACCACATAATCACCATTCTTGATATTTTCTTCATTGCACATTTCTGATTGGAGCTTTCACATCATTTGATCTTTGAAATTTCCACAGTGATTTTTATATACAAAACTGCCCATTTGTCTACTTCTTTCTTTATTTTGCCCTCTTGCTCATAATACCCTTCCTTTTGCTTGAAGACACCCATATGAATTGCTTTTAGTACGTGATTGTTGCTGGCAGACTCACTTGAAATTCTTATTTCTTCCTGTCTCTTGAAAATATTTTTGTTGATTTATAATTCTGCACAGATTACGTTCCCTCGACTTTATTTGGCTATTAAGTAATTTAGTAAGTTTTTCACTCTAGCTGTTTTAAAGTTCTCATTTTTGTCTTTGCTGTTCTTCATCTTCACTGTCATACATGTAGGAATAGATTCCTTTTTTCAGTCTTGGAATTTGTTACACTTAGATCTTTGATTTGTGTCTCTCTGAAATCCTGAAAAATATTTACCATTTTATTTTTAATTATTGTCTCTGTCTCATTCCCTCTTTTTTTCTTCTTTTAGGATTCAGTATTTTGTTCATTCTCACTGTCATATTTTCCATGTCTTTTTATCTTTATTCTGGATCCTGGATAATTTTTTTTAGGTTTATGTTTGAGTTTACTGATTCTCCCTTAACCTATGTCTATTCTGCTGTATTTTATTTTTAAGAAATATTTTTGCTATAGGGTGCATACACTTGCCAAAGAGACAGAGAAACAGAAAGTGAGAAAGTACACCCCAGGAGGTATGGCCATGCTGCAGTCCCTTCTCCATTCTTCTCTTGGGATTTTAGGCACTCACACACATGTGCTCAGTGTGAATTTTAAGCCACTGGGTCTGAGACTTGAACACCAGTGTGTGAGTCCAGTGATGTAATTATTATGCCACCTGCTGGTCCCTTAATCTGCTATTATTTGCATTTTTTGACTTTTTTTATTTCAATCATTTTTCATCTCTCAAAATTTTTTTTACTCTTTCAAAAATTGCCATTCAAAATAATTTTTTAAAGTTAATATATGACATCAGAGAAGATCTTTATGTCATGTGTCTGTCACCTCCAGGCTTAGCCAGCCTGAACCACAGGTGCACATGCAAAACACACTACCTTCAAACATACTACCTTTATAACCCATGGTGAGTAATTGTATAATCTGAAGCCTTTGCATATCTGTTCTCTTTTTATCTCCTTGCTCATAGTCCCTTTGCTTCTTTTACTTTGTTTAAATTTTCTATAGGCACATATGCACCCCAAATCCTGGAGAGAGCTATTGGTAGAGCTTACAATAGACAGTAATCAAACAAAAGTTGCCTAAGATTAATTTTACAAAGGGGAAATGGAAGGAGAGAATAATATGTAATGTTTTTGTTCACATATTACATATTCATTATAAATTCTTTAAAGCAATATAGGAAAGTGCAAATAAGGAAGAGTTTTGAAAACTCTCTGCAGAAGTCTACCACATAATCACCATTCTTGATATTTTCTTCATTGCACATTTCTGATTGGAGCTTTCACATCATTTGATCTTTGAAATTTCCACAGTGATTTTTATATACAAAACTGCCCATTTGTCTACTTCTTTCTTTATTTTGCCCTCTTGCTCATAATACCCTTCCTTTTGCTTGAAGACACCCATATGAATTGCTTTTAGTACGTGATTGTTGCTGGCAGACTCACTTGAAATTCTTATTTCTTCCTGTCTCTTGAAAATATTTTTGTTGATTTATAATTCTGCACAGATTACGTTCCCTCGACTTTATTTGGCTATTAAGTAATTTAGTAAGTTTTTCACTCTAGCTGTTTTAAAGTTCTCATTTTTGTCTTTGCTGTTCTTCATCTTCACTGTCATACATGTAGGAATAGATTCCTTTTTTCAGTCTTGGAATTTGTTACACTTAGATCTTTGATTTGTGTCTCTCTGAAATCCTGAAAAATATTTACCATTTTATTTTTAATTATTGTCTCTGTCTCATTCCCACTTTTTTTCTTCTTTTAGGATTCAGTATTTTGTTCATTCTCACTGTCATATTTTCCATGTCTTTTTATCTTTATTCTGGATCCTGGATAATTTTTTTTAGGTTTATGTTTGAGTTTACTGATTCTCCCTTAACCTATGTCTATTCTGCTGTATTTTATTTTTAAGAAATATTTTTGCTATAGGGTGCATACACTTGCCAAAGAGACAGAGAAACAGAAAGTGAGAAAGTACACCCCAGGAGGTATGGCCATGCTGCAGTCCCTTCTCCATTCTTCTCTTGGGATTTTAGGCACTCACACACATGTGCTCAGTGTGAATTTTAAGCCACTGGGTCTGAGACTTGAACACCAGTGTGTGAGTCCAGTGATGTAATTATTATGCCACCTGCTGGTCCCTTAATCTGCTATTATTTGCATTTTTTGACTTTTTTTATTTCAATCATTTTTCATCTCTCAAAATTTTTTTTACTCTTTCAAAAATTGCCATTCAAAATAATTTTTTAAAGTTAATATATGACATCAGAGAAGATCTTTATGTCATGTGTCTGTCACCTCCAGGCTTAGCCAGCCTGAACCACAGGTGCACATGCAAAACACACTACCTTCAAACATACTACCTTTATAACCCATGGTGAGTAATTGTATAATCTGAAGCCTTTGCATATCTGTTCTCTTTTTATCTCCTTGCTCATAGTCCCTTTGCTTCTTTTACTTTGTTTAAATTTTCTATAGGCACATATGCACCCCAAATCCTGGAGAGAGACTGAGAGAGAGAAAATGAGAAAGCACTTCCCAGAGGGTATGCCCTTGCTGCAATCCTTCACTTCTATCCTCTTCAGGATTTGGGGTGCATATGCACATATGCCCAGCATATTTTTCAAGTCACAGGGTCCAAGATGTGAACTATGCAGTTGGCCTGTGGCTCAAGCCGCTCCAACCACCATGCTACTCCAACCACCATGCCACCTGCTAGCCACAGTTTCTGTGTATTTTTATTTTGGACCACAAGTGCATATTTTGGGGAACTTTATCAAGGGTGATTCTGTAAGAACTGCCTGTTGTAACTAGATTTCTCTGAGTACATGTGTATGCGTTTGCCTTTGTTGAGGTGCTGAAGGGAGTCACAAGCCCAGCACTGCTTCTCACTTCATTCTCAGTTAATGCTGAGAATTTTATTTGTCGTTAGACCACTCAGATAGCTTGATGACTATCTTGAGAGCAGATTTCAGATTAGGACGTTGTAGGAGAATTTTACTAATCTTTAACAAAAAGATCAATCTTCATAATACCTCTCCCAGGCATTCTTTTCTTTCTGTCCTACTGCTGCACTGTATTCCTGGCTCTAGTCCTTATTAACGTAAGCCTAAACTATTTAACAGCCTCCTAATTTTCTCTTCTCTGACCTTAGCACCCTTGAGTTCACATCTAGAGTAAATATCTAACCCTTTACCTTTTTTATATCATTTTGCTCATAGTCTTTCTGTGATTTTCTTCCTATCAATGGCTTAATCCTGGCTGCTCATTAAAATGAGGAATTTTTCAAATCTGTCCATTTCATACCAATTAAAGTAGAATTTCAATTTTTTAAACATTCTAAATCACTCGACTCTTGTATCAAGATTGAGAAATTCTGGTCAGCAGAGGAATATTTTTTTAAGCAATTGTCTTAATCAAGCAATTAAGACCTCATAGGACAGTGGTGCTCACACAGAGAGTACTCATACACCATTTTTCCACTCTTGGGAGCTTTCTAGTATAGTTGGACTGAGATGGAGCCTCACTATTGCTATTTTTAGTAGTTCCCTAAGATATGTAAGCAGCAGTGTTGAGAACCATTGTTCTAGACTCATAAGCTCACAAGCTTACTAGGTTGGTGATGAGTGAAAAGGGCTGGGACCTGTAGTGTGTGGAGAGCACCTCCCCTCTTAACTGGGTCAGCAGTCTGTCTTGGCTGTTACTGAATGTGAAGGGGCAGCTGCTTTGCAACTCCTGCCCCACGGGATAGTTGCATCTCACTCTTCTAGCCAAATCTCAGGAGTACTTTGAAAATAAACTAATATACATGTATGTATACATATGTGTGCACTCATATGTATGAGCACATATACATGTCTGTGTTTCTCCAGCCAAGAAGTAAAGGGTACGTTTACCTTGCTTTTTCCCAACTCAGTACATATGCCTATGTTCCTTCCTTCCCTGCAGTGCCATTCATCCTCCTCACAGCTGAGGGCCCTTCATGCTTTCTCTGCCGTGACATTTGAGAACTCATGATTGGAGGAGATTGGCATTTTGGAAGGGGCACTTCTCTTGTGTGTCCTGTCCTGTCTTACATAAGCCTCATTCCTCAGGGTCATATTTATCGTGCCCATACTTTTTTGGGGAGTTAAATAAAGCAAAGCTTTGTGTAGTTAACTTTTTTGGTATTTTAGCTTTATAATTACCACCAGTCAGTTCCATGAATGGATATACAGTACACTATGGAGTCAAGCACACAGTTTACAAAATTGTGTATATACCGTTGTAGCTAGATAATAAAAAAATCAAGATTGAATAAGATCATTACAGTAGAAGAAGAGAATAAGAGATAGGGAAGAATTAAATGAAATATCTCAAAATCAACTTTGGACTGGGGATAGGTGAATCAGGGATATCTTCAGTATGATAACAGGAAAAGCAAGCCACATTCATTGCTTAAGTTAAAATGTTATTTGCAAGGAATTTATTTTAAAACATGTTAGAATAAGTTTGTCCTTTTAGAGAAAGAATTTATATTTGTAATTTATCGTAAGGGCCATATTAAAAGAACTTGAGCTATATGTTAAAAACCCAAGATGTAACTATTCATTCATTCAGTTATTCACACTTTAAACACTATTTCCATGTGGTAGGGAAGTTGCCATACCCATTGCCCACTCACGCCATATTTCAATGCCCAAGCACAGACTGTGCAGCCAGACTGTCTGGTTTGAAGGCTAGGTATACTCCTTCCGTTACCATGTGCAATGTGGGCAAGTTGCTTATCCTCGCTAAGCTTTAGTTTTTCCTTCTACAAATTAAGTGGAATAATGGCACTTGCCTCAACAGATTTGTTGTGAGGATGAAGTGATTTAATCTATCCAGTGTTCTTACAGCAGTTCCCCTAACAAGTGCTATGTGAGTTTTTCTATTACTAATCTATATTTCTCTGTAACTCAGCTGAAGTTCTCAGATTGCTTAGGAGCATCAGGAGATGGTCTGGTCTCAGTGGACGATGGCCTCATTGGCATCTCCTGAGAAGAATATAGTCCTGCCTGGTTCTTGGTGACCTCCTGCAGTGTTAACCTCACTGTTCCTTTCCTATCTGCCCCAACTGCACTGTTCAGGCCAGGATGCACTACACGGGCCCCTCAACCAGATGCAGCACAATCTACGTTACACGCTGTGTTAAGAAACTTTCTTGTCTTACTCAGAAGCTGAGAAAATGCGGTTGCTCTCCTGTGCTTATGGACCTCAGCAAACAGCAGTTTGCTTACAGCCCTTCTGAAGTCAGCTAGTGGTGTCCCTCAGTTGTTGCTGTGCTATGCTGGCCACAAGAGTGCCTGCAAAGTTGCTGCCTCCCTTGGTTCTAGAGAAAAAGGTATGGGCAGTCTCATTCTCTCATCAGCCAGGCTACCTTTCCCCTCCTACCTCCCTTTTTTAACCTTCAATATCCACCTAAGAGTATCTACATCCTTTCCAACTTGCCTCTCCTGGCCCACAGATGGTTGTTTTTGGCTTGTTTGTTATTGTTGTTGTTGTCATTTATTTATTTTAGGAGGGGAAATCTAGGGTGATAGCATGGAGTGTTGAGAAAAACTACTTAGTATTTTCTCCAAAACTATTGTTTAGACCTTAGCTTCATAATTCTAATGTAAGAATCAGAAATGAACTATTTGGGCTGGCAGGTAGCTGTGCCATCTGACAAACCCCAGTGTCCACAGCACATGCGAGGAGGGAAGCACCCAGGAACACCCTGCTGCAGAAAACTCACTGAACTTTGGTTTAGAGTGAGGAAGCTGGTTACTTTGTGGAATTCTATCCAGTGGAATCACCCCTAGGACATTTGTTCTGACCTGGGCCCCAAGTAAGCATAGAACGAGTTCAGAGAACTTTGAATCATATGATGTGGTGATGGATTGAAGAAATGGGAGCTCTCTAGCCTACAAGAGAAAAAGATATCTGATGGGAGTTATGAGGGATGGGGTGGGGATTAACTCGTTCTTTGCCGCCTCCTTGCATTTCTGTTTAATAATTCTGTGTTAGAGACTATAGAATAGCCCTGCTTTCATCACCAAGGTACGGGGGGAGGAGTAGATTTCTAAAGCAGGAAATATGAGACAGAAAGCCCATTAAACACATTGATTGATACTTTAAATATTATCCTGCTACACATGCATTGCTATGACTTCTTTTCAGACCTGTGCCTCCGAGAGCTCCCAGATCATTGCAATACAGCATAACAGTGAAAACCCCAAAGAGCAAGCAGCTAATTCTGCCTGGAAAAGTCAGGCAGCATTGCACTGAGAAAGTGAAGATGATTGAAAGAGGGATTCCATTAGACAGGTTACTTCCCAGATCCTGGGCCTCATTCCTTGGAAGCCAGATGGTGCACCCATCTCAATGTGAACCTGTGTTCAGGGAGCCGGGAAAGACTCAGCTAGACCTGGCAGAAGTACATATCTTCACGTTGCCATTTGTAACACTGAAGTCAAGGTGAATAGTGTGATGTACATGCTCCCTGGTGTTTGGGGCTACACTTGGGCTACAGCAAAGGCAGTGGCAGCTTGCTGTCCCCAGTCTTACCCAAGGTTCTAGAAGGTGCTCATCTGCTCTGGTGTCAAAGCTCAGGACTGCTGAACTGAAGGCCATTTTAAAAGCTTAACCCATTCCAGACCCAATCCTTATTGAAGAGCCTCTAACATACATGAAATGTGAGAAGTTTTTCCATAGTAGGTGCTGTCCGATCATTTACCCTCCTCTTGGCCTGAGAGCATTTTATCTTTTGTCCAGATGCCCTGGGCATCCTGCTTCACACAGTTCTTTCCCTCGCTTACACACTCTTCACATTTCAAAATTTTTCCTTCTTGATCTTCCTCCTGTAAACATCTGAATTCACATTCTCTTAGTGACCTTTTTTATACATTAATCTCAAAAGAATATCACACACACACACACACACACACACACACACACACATACAGTTTTTTTACCAAGGTATACATTCTTGCTAATGTCTCAATGTGTTTCATACCAAGTGGTTTATATATGTTACAAGATGCTGCTTATTTACCCACTTTTCCAAAATGAAACCAAAAGTAGGAGTTTTTGTTTATTCATCTAACCATTCACTCATCAAGTAATGTGTAGTACCACCTGCTGTGAACAAAGTACTTTGATTAAAATGTACTACTAAGACTTATAAAAGGGGCCAAGTAGTATGGTGCTTAAAGTGCTGGATGCCAACATGGTCAACTGCAGTTCGAATCCCAGACCTAGCAGCTTGAAACCTACACCAGGCACATGTGCATGCTCAAAATCCAGAGAGGAGAATGGAGAAAAAGGAATTGTGGCATGACCATCCCATATGGGAGAGTGATTTCTCACTTTTTGTTTCTCTGTTTCTCTGTTGAGCAACTGTGCCAATATAGCAAAAATCTCTCTCAAAAAAAAAAAAAAAAAGAGAGAGAGAGAGACATAAAAGACTCCATCTAGCCTTAAAGAATTTCAGGCCTCAATAACAGTAAGAGATGAGATTTGGTCAACAATGGGCTTTTTCACTTATCTCTGAAAATTATGGCACATGTAGATAGCCTCTCCCCTTGACTAGAATTTAGGCTTTTTGAGGATGGGTTCTCCTGTTCTCATTTTTCTGACCTGAACTCCAGTATTTTGTAATGAAATTCCTGTATATGTATATATAAACATTTATGTATTTATTTATCTAAACATTATGTATTTATTTATCTATTTACTTGTGATTTTCAGGCCACCAGGTCTGGGACTTGAACCATGGTCAGTCATTTGTGAGTCCAGCACCTCCCCCACTATGCCACCTCCCAACCCTAAGATAAGGATATTCTTGTCCTAAGACCACAAACCTGTGCTAGATAAGAGATATTTCTGTTACTCTGAATTTTTAATCAGTAAATAATAACACTGGGAAAAAAAATTATTAAATTTTTTTAATAATAGAACCATACCACAATGTTTTGTTGTAGATCATTTTGAAAACAAAACTTGTCTGCCTGGCAGCTTTCCTAAAGAAATCACTATTCAAGTGAAGAAGAGATCCCTTTGTAACATCGTTTTGGTGGATTTTTATGTTGCAAACTCAATTTACAGATAAATATACTCAATAAGAGACATTTATTATGTATCTATTCTATAAATAAAACACAGGTATTAAACCACTAATTTCCTTGATTTATTTTGCTAGAAGGCACGCATGCTCACCAGAGAGAGACAGAGTGAAAAGAAGAGGGAAAAGCACCCTCCATGGGGAATAGTCACCCTGCAGTCTGTTTTTCTCCATCTCTCCCCTTTTTCAGGATTTTGGGTATGCATGAATATGTGCCCAGCCTATTTCTCAAGTCTATGACTCGAACTGCACAGTCAGCCATGTGACATCTGACTGCCTCAACTACCAGGCTATGGAGTCAGCCCTCTTTTTTGTATCTTAAGTAGTTAAAATTGTACCTGGCTTTAGCATTCCCCCAATCTAAAATGTATTAGTATATACATTAAGTTTAAATTATTGTCAAAAGTATTAAAATGTAAACAACTGAAGAAACTCTACATTAAAGAAATGAAAAGTTATTTAATTCTGCTTTATTATTAAGTTCATATTACTCTCTAGAATATGGACTTTTTTCCTAATGAAAATAGTGTTTCAATTCATGTATATATAATATAGATTCTTTGTGTAAATTGTTTCATTTAGAAAATAATCATGCAGAGAAAAAAGTATTTTTTATGAAATTTTAGTCTAAACCAGAAGATTTCTTTAAATCTTTTAAAAGGTTACCTTTAAGATATTCCTTGGGGAATTCAACTTCCAATGCCACTCTAATCCATGAACATGAATTAATTATAGAAAAAAAATATTCTTGTACCAGCCAGTAGACTTGTGTAATCCTCCTAGAAAAGATGGTTATCAAACATTTCTTCTTACAAAAGTGGCTTCCCTGTCTTATCCCTTCCTTTGCACTTCATTCTCTGTTCGTCGACTAAAGCAGGCACAGGGAAACTCTCAGCACCAGCCATCCACAAATCTTGATGTTTTGCTAAGGAGGATTTTTGGCCTTGTACTCAAGGCATACCATTCACCTTGGAGAAGTCCCTTCTGCCAGCTCTGAGAAGTCAAAGGTGTCCACTCTCCACATCCACCGTGCTTATTTGGTCTTCATTATCTTTGGCAGGTTTTTTACCTATTGTATGATTTCGGATTTTTGATGTCTTACTCTTCTGAAGGATGTTTGCCTTTCTAGTTCTCCTTGTTGCTTTTGAGTAACTCTCTAGAGGAGAAATGACAATTTATTCCTCCAATTTTGGTGTCAATAATTATAGGAAAGTACTTTGGTGAAACATAAAATTCAAGAGAAGGAATTGTAAGCATATGCGCTGTAACAGGAAAGACATATCTGAGTGATAATTAGCAGGTGGTTCAGGGATTGATTCTTGATGTGAGATAGGCTGAGTTAACTGTATCTTGGTTGACCAGATTAATGGTAGCATTTGATGGGATTAGAGGTTACGATCATGACAAGAAAAATGTAGTTATAGACACATGTGCCTTTATATGCAAACCAAATTTTACTGAAATCATATTTGTAACTATGTTATAAACGAGAGTCGCTATTTATCAGGTCCTATGTTACTTGCATATGGAGCATAGTTGACTCTGCAGATACCTTCATATATAATGATCAAGGTAAATACTGAAGCTCAAAAATGGCACAGTTTATAAAGTACAGCAAAACTTCAGTTTTTAATCAGTTATATTGGCTGTTAAACTCACTAGAAGATTCTTAAATTACCAGTTCTATAAATGAGAATAAAATGATGATGATGATGATGATAATGATAATGATGATATTAATTAAAATAATAATGATAGCAATAGTCATTCTTTATTCTGTATTTACTATTTGCCCAGCACTGTAAATTGTTGCACATATATAATTTCACTTAATCCCCTCAATAGCCCTTCAAAGTGATTGTTATTAGCCATATTGTTAAATGTGAGGAAATTAAGTCTCACACTAGTTTGGTAGTCTGCCCTGGAGTACAGGCACTAAATATCTGGTAAGGAATTAGAACCCTGTTCTACTAGGCTTTATCATCCATATAAGCTATTTTACTTCATTTTTTTCTGATAGGAATACACCATTAAAATTAATATCATACATTATTATTGCCTTTTGATAGCTTCTTTTGTTCTTCCTGTGGGTTTACATACACCTCTAAAGCTGACTAATTTGGTTCAAATGAGCTTTCACCAAATACACTATGTAAAGTAGTTGGCTTTACTTTGTTATTCATTCTTTACTAGAGATAAATTGGCCTGATACCCACTAGCAGTGAGTATATTTAATTAATTAAGACTTTGGTTCATGAGGCTTCTCATTCTGGAGAAACTTTACTTGAGCAATATCACTAATTTATAGGATGTGATGTTATTATAATTTTCAGGATCTTTTCTTCTTTTCCATATAAATAATTAATTAGTCTACCTTTGGAACCTAATATGATCAGTGCTAAATAACTTCAAATAAACCACATAAAACTGGGAGTAATGAAGTTTGTGGTTGAACTTCTTCCAGCTGTGGGCTCACAAAAGGAACTAAGTAGAGGGATACAGATTTACTGCATTTGTGAACACGTAGGAGAAGAGAGGAGAGGATCATAATAAATGCTGTTTATAAAATGAAAAAAAAGTGCAACATATGTAGCAAAAAGAACATGTCATTTTGAGCAGGTCTTTAAAGAACAGACATTCCATATTGTGCTCATCCTTGTCCCCAGTCATTGCCATGACAATCTGGTATGCTCAGCAGTTGCTGCTGAGTAAGGGAGACTGTCTCTTCTTTGAGATCTCTGTGTTAGCCAAAAAAACACAACAGTCTCATATGGGGCTAGAAAGAAGACACAATACATAAAATGTACAGAATTTCAGCATTTTTCTCCTTTTAGAGGGATTTCTTAGCAATCATTTTATCCATCTATATTTTAACACTTTTTAAATCAGAAACAAGTTTGGGAGTGGGTTTTTATCTTCAAAATAAGATTCTTTCCCATATGATTGAAGATCTGTTCATTTCTAGACATGACAAAATGTCCACAACTGAATATGAAAACGTGTTATTAAGAATTGAAATCCATTTTGATGAAAGGCATCTAATAATTTCAGACTGTGTGTAATTCTCCATTTAGGAAAAAAAAAAAAACATGATTCTTTATGTCATTTCATAGATGTAACCCACCATAGTTTTAAAAATATAACTTTCACTATTCAGCCAGAGCAGAGCCATCATCCACTTATTCATTGTAAAGTCAGATTTTTTTTTTTTTGAGAGGTTTTTATCCTATAGGGTGCATGCGCTCACCAAAAAGACAGAGAGAGACAAAGAGAAAGCAGGAAATCACCCCCCCACACACCCACGGGGGATAGCCACGCCACAATCCCTTCTTCTCTACTCTCCTCTCGGGATTTGGGCATGCTCACACACGCACCCAGTCTGAGTTTAAGCCACCAGGTCCGGGACTCGAACCACGGTCGACCACATCAGAGTCCAGCGACATAACCATTACGCCAACTGCTGGTCCCATAAAATCAGATTTTGAGTGCCTTCCAACTCCAGGAGTCAAAGTTTCCTCTGCTATGTGGAGCTTTCTTACTAATACTAGTGGGACAGCATACAAATAAATATAAAATAATACAAAAGAACTCGTTCATGAAATAATCAGCTGTATATGCATGTTAGTTTAGGATGAAGGGCCAGCAGTACCTCAATATGTATAGTTTTTGCACCCTATAGCAAAAACCTCTTCAAAAAAAAAATGTTTAGGTTTCAATCAGAATGAGAGAGGATTTCTCAAGAGTGACTACAAATAACAGCAAAATCAGTGAAGGAAGCCGTGGACAAAGCATAGCAGAAAAGAGGGGAAAGTGTAGTTCAGACACAAGAGTTGCGAGCAAAAAAGAATGGATTGGAAACAGCAGAGAGGGAGAAATGAGAATAATGAAAATACTTGACTACTAAGTAGGTGGCTCAATTTCAATTGAATAGTTTCTAGTTAATGAGAGGTATCTAAGGAAAATGATGTTAAAGAGGATAGTGTAACAACAGTTCTTTAGAAACTAAATTCAGGGAGAGTCTGAAGATCAGTATGTTCTCAAGGTATGAGGTGAAAGCATTGTGCTATCAAGATGGAAGTTAGCAAGCAAAATATAAATTATTTATGAAAGAAGTTGGTAATGTTCATTGAGGGCAGCAGATAAATTTTATATTGTTGATTTTTAATATATTTCTAAAGTTACTTATTTTATGTGTGAGTGAGGAAGAGAGAGACAAATAGTGTGAGAGAAAAGGAGAGATAGAGTCTCGACAGGGTTATCTAGCCTCAGTTTCAGCCAGCCCCAGATCATGGACATACTCAGGGAGGTTCTCCAGATGATGACCCAAAATAGTCCCATATGGACCAGCCTTGCAAAGCATCATTTTACCACTGTGCTGCTGTTTGGCAACCCCTCCCCCCCTTTTTTGACAGTCTTGCTATATCTCAATCCTCTTACCTTGGCCTCTTGAGTAGCTGTAATTATAGGTATGTGCCTCCATATCCAGCTTTTTGGGAATTTGAATCCAGGTCTCCCACTTGGTTTCAGTCTACTGAGTTGCAGCGTCTACCAGTGGGAGCTACTGTGGCTGGGACAGTTTAGGTTTTTTTTTTTTTTCCTTTGGGGGGAAAAAGTGTCACACATAGATGAGTTGTCAGAGTCAGAAGATTCGTATGTTTATCTGGTTATGTAAATAGTAAAATACTTACATACAATAGGAAGGGATAAAAAGATTGTAGATGGAAAAAGTGAAATAGATTATGTAAAAGTACTAAAGTAAAAAATGTCACTGACAATTCAGTATATACTTACAAAACTAGAAAAAGCTAGTAGAACTATTATTGAAAGTGCTCAACATACATAATGTTCCATGTCAAATATGAAGAATATGTCTATATCTTTTATTTTATTTTTATACACTGTATGCATGCTTTGAAAACTATACTGTACCCCACAGAAATGTACTATTACATATAAACTAGAAATCACAATTTAAAAATAATACTAAATTTTTTTTAAAAGAAGATTAGATTAAAGGGGACCTAGGGAACCAGCAGTTAGCGTAATGGCTATGTCGCTGGACTCCCACATAGTCGACCGCGGTTCGCATCCCGGACCTGGTGGCTTAGAACTCATGCCGGGCGCGTGTGCATGTGTGCCCAAGATCCCGAGAGGAGAATGGAGGAGAAGGGATTGCGGTATGGCCATCCACCCTGGGGGGTGATTTCTCGCTTTCTGTCTCTATGTCTCTCTCTGTCTGTCTGGCAAGCGCACGCGCCCTGTAGCAAAAACCTCTCAAAAAAAAAAAAAAAAAAAAAAAAGAAAAGGGGAGGTGACCTAGAGTTAATTCTTTTATCTCCCCCCCCCCAGGGAATCCTCTGTGGGGTTGATCATGCCACAGTCCTTTCTCCTTTACCTCTCTATGTTGTCATGTTGGGGTAGGCACCCATTCCCTGCATGTTTCTCAAGCTGCTTGGTTCAAGACTTGAACCTTGGACTCAGCCATGTAGGATTCAACTTCCATGCCACCTGGCTGGCCCTGTCTTTTAAGTTATGTCTTTCACAAGAGTGAGGGGTAGGGGATTAAAAAATATGAGCACCCTCAGCAGGGTCCCTGTGACAGCACCTCCCATCTTTCCCAGCTATCCAGGATCCTGGGTGCACACATATGCCCAGCATGTATAGGTTAACAGAAGAACCAAACCTATAATTTTCCATGTGAATCCAGCTTTACTTAACACTGCACTACCAAGCCAGCCCCAAACATTGGAAACAATTTAAGTATCTATTAGTATAATTGCTGTATATAAAAATTCTGAAATATGTATCCATTTTTTAAATGATATATCTCAATGCACTAATGTAAATAAATGTGTATTATGTATTTAGTGAAAAATGCAGAATGATTGATATGAATTCATATTTATAAAACAAGGAAGTATACATGAAAAGCACTCGCACAAATATGTATGTTGCATATGCATAGAACTAGGTCTGAAAGCTTACTCAGCAAACAGTTGTTAATAGCGGTTACATCTGAGTAGTGCGATCAGGAGGGATGACAAATGAGGACTTTTAGATTTTTAGTTTTTACTAGGGCACGTGTACTCTCTGGAGAGAGACAGAGAAAGAAAAATAGAGGGAAAAATAAAAAAATCACCCTTGGGGACCAGCAGTTGGTGTAATGGCTATGTCACCAAACTCCCATGTAATCAACCATGGTTCGAATCCCAAACTCGTTGGTTTAAACTCATACCAGGTGGGTGTGCGTGCATGCCCAAGATCCTGAGGGGAGAATGGAGGAGAAGGGATTGTGGTGTGGCTGTCCCAGCTGGGGGGTGATTTCTCGCTTTCTGTCTCTCTGTCTCTGTCTTTCTGGTGAGCACACATGCCCTATAGAAAAAACTTCCCCCCCCCCCCAAAAAAAAAATCACCCTTGAACATTCTGGAAGGGATTAGCCATCCCACAATCCCTTCTCCATTCTCCTCTCAGGATTTTGGGCATGCATGCACATGTGCCTGGCATGCTTCTCAAACCACTGGTTCTGGGACTCAAACCTCAAGGTTGGGCAGGTGGGATCTAGCCACTTTATGCATCATGCCACAGGCTGGACCCAGGAATGGGGACTTTTACTGCTTCATACATTTCTAAATTATTTGTATTTTATTACAATAGGCATACATTTTTCATTGAAATTTTTGTAGATTCATATACAGTTGTACAAATAATATGGAGTCCCCTTCTGGAACTTGGATATTACTGTTAGATCTTCTGTTCTTATCCCATAGGTCCCTGAAGTTCAGTTTGTTTTTTTTTTTATTACAATCTGTTTTCTTTCTGTTGTTCATGCTGGGTAAATTCCTTTGATCTGAAGGTTTGCCATTTCTAAGACTTCTCATATTTTGATGGAGGCTGGTGAGCTTTCCCTCAGGCCTCTACCTTCCCTGAAGCAATGAGTATGAAACATCTTGGCATCTTGAATATCTTTGGGATGGAGAGAAGTAATAGAATAAGCTGATTACAGTTTCTAATATATTAAAATATCACAAATATCAAAGTCAAGGGAATGGGAATGTGTTATACAACTGTAGGGTACCAGATTTTTGTTTTTTCATTTCTCACAACAGACTTTTTAAATGTAGATGTTATTATTCCATTTTAAGGATGAAGAAACCGAGGCTGTGCCAGATTATGTAATGTACCTGCTGTTTGTCCTGACCATACTGCTAGTTAGTGGTAAAACCATTTCTCTTTGAGCTTTACTTCCCTATACTCCTAAAAGTGAAGTGAAAGGACAGAATGGAGTGTGAACATTTGGAGAAAGCCACAATGGACAATCTTATTGTTGGCCACCTATAGATATTGGGTCGTCAGAAAAGTCATGATGTATTTTGTTCCGTGTTTTTCTATGAAAAACTGTGTCACGACTTCTCCAACAACCCAATAAATGATGGTGGGGAGGACTTATAGGGTTATATATAGAGAGGCAATTGTAGCAGCCATAAGAGAGAGAGCAAGATTATGATTGAACAAGAGAGAAAAGTTGAGAAGCTAAACTAATAAGACTACAAACTGAATTATATTCAAAACACCAAGACACACCATTGGGAAATGGAAGCAGAGGGAAACCAGAACTGATCATTGGTATGGGTGGCACATAGAAGGAAGTGAAGAGTCTGTGGCCCTCGAAAGCATAGTAGACAAGTCAGCGATCATGACAACTTACATAGGGTGGAAAATGGAAGCTGTATATGCTTTTGAATTTGGAAGTAAAGTGGTATTTCAAAATGAGGAAGTAAAGATGGGGGTTGGCAGAGTTTCAGAAAGGTGAAGTTTGAACCTAGGGTGTTAGAAAGATCATAATGCCTTATAATATACTTCTTCATATTCTTATTGCCGTCTGTCATTCTATGAGTTTGAACGACAAGTAGCAAGAAGCTAAAGAATGTCTATAGTTTGTAGTGATGAGATGTGATTTCAAATGCAGACTTAGTCTCTTCAGTGTGATCTTAGGTGAAGGAATAATTATACCACTTGGTGTATGTGTGAGTGTAATTTATATGATTTCATATATACACACACACACACACACACACACATACACACCACATAGTGTATATATATTATTTATACATTATTGCATATTTTATATATCACTTAGTTGATAAGCTTAAGTAAGATTATGATCAGGTACTTAGATGAAATCTGGAATGTAGCAAGAACTCTATAAATGTAACTTGCTTTTCCTACACCTTCATTTATTCAACAAATATTTATAGAACAGACAATTTTGTGTCAGTATGGACCCCATTATGCTACAGTAACGAAGACATCTACCCACCGAACCACACACACGTGAATGCCAGTTGCTTCAATACCACAGAAACATGAGAATACTTTGAAAAGATTTTAGAAAAATAAAATTAAAGTACAAGTCTATTTTAGTGTAAAAAAAGTTTTAAAATCCATGCATAGTTTTTTCATAATACACATTTTTCAGGAACTTTTTGAAGCCTCCCCTTATGTCTCTCACCTACTTAAAGTAGACTGTATGTCTAGGTCACTTTACAAGAAAATTCTCTTCCATATAGCAATTCAGACAGCTCCACCCTTTAAACCTAATGTCTTAGCACAAGTCTCCTGAAGACATAACCAGAGCAGAGAAAGAGTTATCCAAAATGTTCTCCGATTCTTCTACCTGGAAGTGACACATAACAATCAGCTTGCAATCTGTTGGCCAGAACAGTCCCATTGCCTTGTTATTCTGCAAAAGCATGAATATGGAGTCTTCTCTGTGTCCCAAAAGAGAGCATGGACCCAAACACTATTCAAATTCTCACTAGGGACTTGTTAGTAAACCAATTACGTATCATTTATCCTCCCCTCATGGAACTCTCAGTCCAGATGACATGGTCGTAGGAACACTGTCACATCCAGAAAAGCCAGATTGCTACCCAAGCAAGGCAAGGAACTAGATTAAAGAAATTGCATTCAATATGTATAATGTTATGTTGGAAAATAGGAAAGGATAACAGTTTAGTATAAATGACAAGTATGGAGAACTTAGAAATCCTCAATAAATATTTACTGAATGAATCTTAAGTGAGGAATAAGAAGAAATTTAGCTCTAAGAAACTAAATGGGAAAGGCAACAGAGAGAGAACAGATATAGGAAGAAAAAACACATGGAAACAGTTTATGCTTTTCAAATGTTCTGAATAATATTTGGGAATAAAAGCTGTTCTTGCTGTATCTACTGCTTCCAGTAAGCTTGAAATATTTCTGCGCTGGTCTCTTCTGCCACAGTGGGGGTGTGGAAGGATGAATTCCCAGCCAGACTGTTTCATTCTTACCTACTCAAGAGTATGAAAATTGCCAGGAAACTTGAAAACTACCTCACCTTCTAGAATCTTTTGTGGTGAATCAAGTTTGCTTCATTGCCAGCTATCAAATGTAGAGGGAGATCACAGGGGAAAAATGATGCCTCTATAAATACTGGAAGTGCTAAAAAGTTCAGCAAAAGTCCTATGAATGCCTTTTTGTGACAGAAAGTTAGATAGGAGGGGCTTCTTAAAAGCACTAAAAATTATTTGCATAAAAGTATTTATTAAGGAAGCCTTCTCTGTGATATGATGATGATGTACTGCTCAAGAGAAGCTGGATCCCATAAGGTGACAGTGGTTAGAATTCCCAGGCCTGTGCTCAGGCCCCCAGAATTCTAAGGGCTAGAAGACTGGAGGAAGGACATTGCAGCATGACCAAACCCTGTGGAGGGTACTTTTCTCTCTGATTTTCTTTCTCTCTGTCTTTTACTCTTACGTCCACATGGACACATTCATTATGAATAATGAAAAAAAAAAGTTTAAGTAAATGAAATCTAATAAAAAATGTTTATTAAATAAAGATAGAAAATATGCACATACAAAAAAGAAATATTGATGGACCGGCTTTGTGGTAAGGTGATGAAGGCAGCTGGATCCTACACGGCTGACTGCATGGTTTGAGTCCTGGAACCAGGGACTTGAAAAACATGCATGTGTGTATGCATGCCCAAAATGCCAAAAGGAGAAAGAGATGGAGAAGGAAATGCAGTGCGACCATGTCTCATGAGATGTGCTTTCTCTCTATCTAGTAAGCATATATACCCTGTAGTCAGGAAAAAAAAAAAAAGAAAGAAAAGAAAGAAATATTTATAATGTAGTGCCAACAGATAATTCTTTTAATATTTTGGTATAGTTCACCCCAAACTTTTTTCTACACAAAGAGCAGGTAGTACATCATACTGGTTTGTCACTTCTCTTTCACTAAACAGTATTTCTTGAACATTTTTCCATGGCAAAAAATATACTTCTGCTACATTATTTTTATTTACTTCCTGGTATTGCCTTATGTGTGTGTGTGTCAAAATATATTTACTTATCCCATTCAATGATTTACAAATGATGGATCCCATTTATAAGCAATGCCATTATGAACATACTCTAGCTAAATTTCTGTATAAATCTTTAATTATTTTATAGTATAACTTATCTAAATTGGAATTACTGGGGCAAAAGTTATACACACTTTAAGGCTTATCATGTACATTGCTAAGTTGCTTTCTAAAAGATTGCTTCAGTTTATATTTCTAACAGCAAAGGATGAGAAGAGTGTAATTTTTGTTTTAGACAATTAAGTATATTAGTAAATGTATGTTTAATCTTGACAACTGTTAGCAACAAGGACACTCGGTGTATTGTCTTTAAATCCTCCATCCTGTATTTCATGATTTATACTAAAATTTACATATGAGAATTTCACATTAGATTTCTTCGAGAGGAATTTAAGACAGATTCACCTATTCTGTTAAATGGATTCATTATGATGGGTGCTGGCTGATCCATGAATGTTCACTGGATATCTAACTTACCTTGAGCTCTGCTATTGAATATCATCCATGCCTTGACACATGACTGTAGCCAAATTTTTCTGCATATCTGATTGAATGTGTGGCAGTTTCTCATTTTTCTAAAAATAATACATAGAAAACACTTCACCTAAGTGGACATTATTAAACTGTGAGCAAAATAGATGAAATCCATGTATATTATATGTAATCTACTAATTTAGATGTAAATAATACTTTGCAGTGCATATTATGTAGAATATTTTTAGCTGTATTTCTATTTTTCCCACACTTATATTCACGAAGCAGCTTTGCTCCAACGCCTCTCTCATGCATTCTTGACATCAGAATGCCACCTTTTCAGGCAGTTGGCCTCTTTCCACCACCTGTCATCTGGAATTTAGTCTAAGTGGTGGAGGTAGAGGACTTTGTAAAACTGTATAATGCCATCACTGGAAATCTCTTCCCCAGCTATAAAAGCCCTCTTACCACTCATGATCTCCAGTAACCACTTTACTACTTTTTTTAGTGATCTTTAAAATACTGCTTTTCATCAAGGTCCAGCACTTAGAGTTGTTAGGTCATGTCTCCTAAAATAATTACCAGCTCAGTATTAAATTCCTTTGCTTCCATTTTTACCAGTCCCATCAAGTAAATGACTACTAAAATCATCCAAAACTCTCATCAGTTGACACTGTTTCAGGCTAATGCATCTTTCCTAAACAGTACTTTGCTCAGAAAAAGTAGTTGAGAGGGTACTTGATATTATTATGAGAGATTTTGTAAGGAGTTTAATATGCAATGCCTCTTTTTCCGAAGGATAAATTTGGGAAAGAAAAATTTCACCTTACATTCAGCCATGTATTGTGTTTTAAACAGAAAGAGAGGGGATTCGCACAAATCTCTTTCTGTGTTACACGAAGTGACTATTGAATATGAAAGCTTTTGTCCACCTATACAAAATATCTAAAGAGTACAGTAGGATTGTAATGCATTCCTCTTATATAGGAACACTGAAAATAGTGCATAAAGCCTGCTGCTTGGAAAATACTCACCTGAGAATCTTCTAATAACTATTGCCTCTACCTGATTAAACCTTCTCCCAACCCCAAACCACATCCACTTTTACTTTAATATTTTTTTAAAAAAGAAAAGATAAAAACAGCAGGAAATATTTAGAATAGGTGGTATCTTGGGGATCCATAGCCAAAATTTTTGAAACTCAAAATGAAAAATTTAGACAACTGAGTGACTAGATATCCCTATAGTGTTACTCCTGCTTTAAGATTATGTTATATTGTTTCCATTCCTTTCCTCTGAATATTTATAGGAGAATCAGACTGAAAGAACATTTTACAGATTAGGTGGCAGCTATTTGATTGATAATGGTTGAAGATAGCATATGGCGTATTCTTTACTTTCAGAATGTTTTGAGTTTTTGTTCTTGCCCAGAGCAGTGGTATATATAAGAATTACCCAAAACTTCCCATTGGTACATGTATGTAATATACATCATCTTAAAAAGCAGTGAACATTTTTGCTATTGAATTCTGTATTATTTTAAGTAAATCAAACTGAGAGAAGGGATAGGGAACTTAAGGTAAGTTGTTAGAGAATGCTAATTCTGTAAGATCTTATAATTTCATAAGATAATAAGTGCTGTTTTAAAATGTTAATTAGAAGATACATTTGTTTTAATTCATGATACTGAAAATATTGACTGAATTGTGAATTAACACATTTAGGGTTGCAGATGTCATTTTTCATAAGATTTCCTGAATGATGTAATTTTCATATTTCATATAGCAGTTTGATCAATTTACAGATTTATTTTATATAATTAGTTGGTAAATGAGAAATTCAATTGCTGATACATAACTATTTTTCCATAATATAGAAAGAAGTTAAAATTCTGAATTATAAATAAAAAACAAATATTTTGAAGACATCTGGTCCACATCTGTCTGAAATAAGATAATTTAAAACAGTGTAATTAAATGCAAGAAATACTGAAATATTCACACCTTAGAATGTAAGAAAAATCATTTCCATTTTAATGTGATTTATTGAATTGTAGTCTTTTTTTTTTTTGATGTTAGTGTCCTTTAGCTTCCCATTCTGTCATTGCAAAGAAGACAAGCTAAACAAACAAGAACTGTTTTTCAAAACCTCTACTAAATGGAAGAATTATTTTTATTACTATTCTTTTTTATGTTGAATAATCTCCACTCCTAAGTTAATACTCAGAAAATGTAGACTCAGATCTACCCCTCTTGATGTTTTTATAATTCTCCATTTAGTTATTTAAAATGAGAGATTTGCGGCAGAGGATCTGCAATCTCACTCCCTAAATTATGTGTTCCTTGTAGGCTCAAAAGGACTCAGAAAAACAGTGGAAGGTATTTGGACCCATAGAAATGACAGGCATCTCTGATATATTCTCATGATCAGTAAAGAATCATGCTTTGAAGGTTAACAGTTAAAAAAAAAAAACTTTGTTAATTGAAAAATTAATCATTTTAGGAGAAAGAAAAATACCTATACTTTCTGTAGTCTAAAACCTAGCTTCTGAAAAGCAAGACACATTTCTTTAACAAAAAACCGCAGAGCCTTAAGACTTCAACAGGACAGGGTTTCAGTCATAAGAGAGAAGTGTGTAGATGCACCCTCATGCTGGTGCTAGTGTCAGATTATAGAAGGAAATTGCTTGACTGACAGCGGCTCTCCTCACCAGCAAGGCCCTCGAGAAGAATTGATATTATGAGAAGTAAAACCACTTACCTAATACATACCCTAAGGTAACACGAGTTACATTTTGTTTTTATTTCCAGGGAACATGATAAAGATCCAGAAAGTTTTTTTAAGGTATTAATGCATCTTAAGGATTTAGGACTTAATTTCCATGTCTCTATCCTTGGAGAAACTTTCACAGATGTCCCAGGTAACTCTTTTGAATTTTCTAATGTGTAATTTATAGATATCATAAACTGCAACTTAAGTATGAATTTCCATGTTTGCCTTTGTTAGAATAATCAAGATGAGCACTGTTAACCAAAAGATTATACGATGGCATTAAAGTCTGATTCAATTAAAAAAATACTTAAGTAAGCATTCTTTGATTTAAGTAGAGAATGTGAAGTCATCTCTTTTATCAAATATAGTTAATACAATGCATCTTGATGTAAATAAAATATATTGCTTTAGGCATCCTAACACTTAAAGAGAGTGGGAATTTGTAATTGGATAAACAACCTCTCACCTCTGGGGTCACTGGTTTGAATCCTGCTCACATTGGTAATGACTAGAATACATTACTATCCATTTGGTAGCCTGTGTAAAGCATTGGCACCTAACTTGTAATGTGGAATGCACAACAGTTCATGTCATAGTTGTCTTTGGCCCTTATCTCTCTTATTGAACTTGAAAAAAATGGCAGCTGATAGCAACAGGTCCTCTCATTCTTTTTTTTTTTTTAATTTTGTTTTGACTTCTTTTATACACTCAATCACATGTGTCATGTCACTTAGCTTGTAAAGTGAATGTTCCAACATGAATACATTTCTTACCAGTCCAGTTGGGGATACTATACATGTTATTCAGGGCCATTTCCTTTACCCTTCCTTCTCACTGGTCATGTTTAGCTCCATAAAATGAGCATTCTCAGACCTTTTTTACACACTTAAGTGTCCATGTTTTTAAAGCTTTGGGTGCTCAGCATTATTTGAAAACCTATGACCTTTTTCATTGTTTATTATGACCCTTATAGACTATGTCAAATTTACTCTGTTTCAGCAAGTACATCTTGATACTGTATATGGATACTGTACATGGATATGGATCTGTGGACCTTTTCTCACATTCTCTAAGGCACCAGTCTTCTTTAGACCTTGGGACACATTTCTGGTTTTATTTTTTCTTTTGGAGGGGTTGTTTTTGTTTTGCTTTGTTTTGTTTTTGCTATAGGGCACATGCACTCGCCAGACAGAGAGAGACAGAGAGACAGAAAGCGAGAAATCAGCCCCTCAGGGGGATGGCCATGCCTCAATCCCTTCTCCTCTGTTCTCCTCTCAGGATCTTGGGCACATACGCACACGCACCCGGCATGAGTTTTAAGCCACCAGGTCTGGGACGCGAACCATGGTCAACTACATGGGAGTCCAGTGACATAGCCATTATGCTAACTGCTGATAACATTTCTGTTTTATCCTTTCAACCTCAGCTTCAGCTTTGTCAATATGTCTTGGTACCCTGTAGTTCTTCTTCATACTGTTTAACATCAGTTTTTAATTATATGGTATATAAATCATTTTTTATTACATACACACACACTAAGATGTAGAATGCAATGAGGACAGGGTCTGTGTCTTTTTTTTTTTTTTTTTGAGAGGTTTTTGCTATAGGGCATGCAGAAAGACAGAGAGATAGAAAGCGAGGGGGGATGGCCACGCCACAGTCCCTTCTCCTCCATTCTCCTCTTGGGACCTTGGGCATGCATACACATTCACCTGGCATGAGTTTAAACCACTGGGTCCGTGACTCAAACTGTGGTCAACCATATGGTAGTCCAACACCATAGCCGTTGTGCCAACTGCTTTTCCCAGGACTGTCGTTTTGTTCATCACTGTACCCCAGAGCCCAGCCCAGTGCTTAATACAATGCCAGAGCTCATTGAATCTGGATGATGGATAAAAATAATGCAAAGTTCCTGTCAAGGAGTTTATAGTTTGTGGGGGAAGAAATACATATTTATCTATCTATTGATTGATTGATCAATACACACACACACACACAGGAAACACAGATTGTGTGTGTGTGTGTGTGTGTGTGTGTGTTAACTGAAGAGCTGGTATTTGAATAGCCAGAAAGAAGGATTGTTTTAACAAGGGAAACAACATGGGCAAAGCATATAGAAACAAACATTTTAGATACTGTATTTATTTATATTTTGGAGAGGTTTTTGCTATAGGGCATATGCGCTCACCAGAAAGAGAGAGACAGAGAAACAGAAAGCGAGAAATCACCCCCAGAGGGGATGGCCACACCACAATCTCTTCTCCTCCATTCTCCTCTCGGGATCTTGGACACGCATACACTTGTGCCCAGCATGAGTTTAAGCCACCAGGTCCGGGACTCGATCCATAGTCAACTACATGGGAGTCCAGCAACATAGCCATTATGCCAACTCTTGGTCCCATAGATACGATATTTAAATAGGAACCAATTTCAGTGATTGGTGCTATAAAGTTAGAAGTCTAAGTAAAACAGGAGACTCTGCCTGCAGACTTAATAAGTCAGTTACTATACACTTTATGCAGGTAGAGTAGGGCCAAAATATCTTTCATAACCAAAGCAGATTTGGTAAAGATAAGAGATAAGGAGCCTATATCTTTTTTTTTTTGGAGAGGTTTTTGCTATAGGGCACGTGTGCTCACCAGACAGAGAGACGGAGAGGCAGAAAGCGAGAAATCCCCCCCAGGGGGGATGGCCACGCCACAATCCTTTCTCCTCCATTCTCCTCTCGGGATCTTGGGCACGCACGCACACGCGCCCAGCGTGAGTTTTAAGCCACTAGGTCCGGGATGCGAACCGTGGTCGACTACATGAGAGTCCAGTGAAATAGCCATTACGCTAACTGCTGGTCCCAGGAGCCTATATCTTGAATAGGAAAAAAATACTGTACCACTTATGTTTTTGGAAGCTGTCTCTGACAGTGACACAGGGGTAGAATTGCAACAAGATATGGTGGTAAACCCAAGTGTGGTTCTGTGAGGTTAGCCCAGACGTAAGTGAGACAGCTAGGTGAGAGAGATTCTCAGGAACACAGAAAAGAACTTGGTTAATGGAGGGCTGGAAGAAAGAAAAGAAGAAAAAGCTTATTTGCCAAGCTGGTGAGTACACTTTTGTTTGTGCCAGCTTTGAGGTATTTGTAGATGGAGTGAAAAAAAGAGGCTGAAAGAAATCCCTCAACAGAAGACTTCCTAGTGAGTTTTACCATTGGGTAAATTTTAGGCTATCACCACAAAGAAGACTTGGTTTATATTCAAAGGGCCATGTTCTTGAGATTACAGATTTCTCCTCCCACACATTAACACTGAGCTATTTAGAGCGATATGAAGGGTTGAGAGTGGGGTGTGGAGTAGTAAAGGGTCCAAGTATCTGGTGCTCAGTAATTGCAGGCCTCATCTCATTGCTCACTTTGGCTTCACTTCAACACATACTTACTGAGCACTAAGGAAGGAGGATCCCACAGTGCACAGGGCTCAGGCTCTTCCTTAGGGAGCTCTGTCTTTGGAGACACTTATGTATAATCAACAGATAGTTATGATGCTTGTAGAATGCTGTAGAAGTTCATGGGAAAAGATATCATGTTGTCTAGGTACATGCCTCTGCTTCTTCCGGAGAGACATAGAGCTTCTTTCTGTCTCAGCTGTTGGTCCATCTTTGTCTAATGTGACTCAACTAATGTGAGTCAACTGTTTGTGGCCACAATACGTCACTTTCCACATAGCAAAAGCCCAAGTGTTGAATGGTTGAATGGGACTGGTGGCTTCCCAGGTCGTGCCAGTCTTTAGTCCAAAGGTTTTCTAACAGTCTACTCTGTGTAACTTCAGTCATTCTTAGCACTATTCTGGTTTATGTACAAATACATACATAAAACTTACAGTATTCCAGGTATTGCTCTAAGCCATTTACAGATACTAACTCTTTAATTCTTCATGACAATCCCATTCAGTGTTAATGATCTCCATTTTTCTCCCAGGTGGGGAAACCAAGGCATGGAGAGATTAAGTAAAGGTACACAGCTGGGTCGTGCTTTCAACACTGTGCGATGCTGCCTTTTCATATTCTCATTTTCTGACACAGCTTTTTCCCTAATTTTAAGCAATTTTTTCTCCAAACTCACCTCAATCTTCTCTCTTATCCAAAAATGTTACCAACAGACATATATTTCTCTCCCTGTTTTTTGGGGTTTTTTTTTGAGATATTTTTGCTATAGGGCATGTGAGCTCACTAGAGAGACAGAAAGTGAGAAAGCACCCTCCCTTCCCCAGGAGTTATGGCCACACCACAATCCCTTCTTAGTTCTCCTCTTAGGATATTGGGCACGTACACACATGTGCCTAGTGTGAGTTTTAAGCCACTGGGCCCAGGACTCAAACTGCAATTGATTACATGGGACTCCAGTGATGAAACCATTATGCCATCCATCCATTTGTCCCAGACATTAGCATTACTAAACCTAGATCATAAACCAACTGATAAAGTTCATTATACCAGACAGAATTATTCAAAACATTGTTAACATTTGTAGGGAAGCTCTTTTCTTATAAATAATTACAGTAAAAAGTATTAGTATGCCATTAATAGCTATTTTTTTTTTTTTTTATTGTTCTGACCTAAGAGGGAGTGAGGGAGAGCCCCACCCCCCCATCTCCCAATGGAAATGACCATGCTGCAATCCCTTCTTCATTTTTCTATCCCATCAAGAATTAGGGTACACCGACACATACTTGGTGTATTTTCAAGCCACTAGAGCCAAGACCAGATCTACCATTGGCCATGTGTGATCGAGTTCCTTACACAATGCTTAACCACTGCTACAGGGCCTGCCCAGTAACTACTGTTTACCAAAAGCTCACATCTTACCTCATCTGTGCCTGATGATTTCATGTAAGGCTCATGACACACTCAATGAGGTAGATATTACCCCATTCTATTGGTAGAGAAACTAAGACTTGTGAAAGCATCGGTCACTTTGATTACACTGCCTATGAGTAAATTGAGCTTTTCTCTTTCACATACAAGCCTACTAATAGTTTTGTAGCAGCAAAACTATTAGTAGATATTTATCCAACCTCAGTCTCTTTCCTTCTCCACAGTTTCTTCAGGAAAATAGCACATACTCAGTGATGGTGTTAGTGCTGAGATTTACTGCCTTTTTTGATGAAACAATTAAATTGCACTGAATTTCTTTTGAAAATTCTACAACTATACTGTAGTGACTTTGTAGAATCTCCATGTTGTTGACTATATTCAAGTAAAAATTTTAAGGTTTTGCGATACTTTTCCTGAAAAATGTAGTAGAAATAAGGTGACCAATTACAGTTTCTAGCTGTACAGCTAATACTCTTCTACCAGTCCTTCATTTTGCAAAAGAGGAAAGAGAGACTAGGGGGTTTGTGACTTTCCTAAGACCTTGCTGCTAGGCACACTGGGTGATTCATGCAGGAAACAGTGGCAAGTTTAGGAGTAGAACCTAGGAGTCAGTCTTCTTCTCTCTAAGCACTGCAATATGAGGGGACTTCAGAAAGTGCGTGTAAGATTGAAGTAAAATGTGAGTTCATTTTGGCACAAAAAATTTAAAACTCAGACCAGCCCTTAGTCTAGTGGTTAAGGCAGCTGGATCCCACATGGCTGACAATTTGGTTTAAGTACTTGACCTGGTGGCTGGAGAAAAATGTCAGGTGCATGTCCCTCTGTACCCAAAATTCTGACAAGACGGAGAGAGAAAAGACTGCGGCACGACCATGCCCCATGGTGGGTGCTTTTATGCTTTCTTTTCTCTCTGTCTCTTTTTCTCTCTTTCTGCAGTGAGTACACACACCCTCTGGTGTATTACTTTAAATAAATTTAAATCCAGGGCCCAGCAAGTGGTGTGGAAGATAGGGCAGCTGGATCCCACATAACCAACTGTGCAGTTTGAGTCCCAGATTGGATGGCTTGAGGATTATACCAGGTGCATATACATGCATGCCTTAAATCCTGAGAAAAGAACGGAGGAGAAGGAATTGTGACAAGGTTGTCCCCTTGGGATGTGATTTCTCACTTTCTCTCTCTCTCTCTCTCTCGCTATCACTCTCACTCTCACTCTCTTTCTTTCTCTCTCTGTCTCTCCCCAGTAAACACACATGCCGTATAGCAGAAGCAAAAACAAACAAAACACTTAAACCTATGCATTGTTTCTTTAATGATAAGCATTTTCCATGAACTCTTTGAAGACCCTCTTTTTTTCTTTTCTTTCTTTCGTTCTTTCCTTCTTTCTTTCTTCTTTCTTTTTTTTTTTTAAAGTATCTTCTTCATGCCCAGCACTGTGCTAGATATTTAGGATGAATTATGAATAAAGTATACATGTTATGTGAGACATGTAGTCTCACTCCAACACTTTATTCATCCTATATTAGAACATTCCTTAAAAGTGTTAAAACTGGTATTTCTTGAGCACTTAGCATGTGCCAGGTCTAGCCTTCATGCACTGACTGACTTAGTATACACAGCCACCCTGTGAATCGGGCACTGCTGAGGACAGTAAAGCACAGAAGGCTGAATCAATTTCCTGAAAGCACCCAACCAGTCAATTAGGAAGTCACAGTTCAAGCCATATCAGTCCACCTCCAAACCCAGTGCTCTACTGAACTGGAAATCCCTGTTATACTGGCAAAAAAAAGCAGGAGGTGATAACAATGGTAAACTCCTGGCCACTCATGTGACATCACTTCCATTTTCTCTGATAATCTCTTTTAAAAAGGGAAGTTTAAAAATGAAAACCTTGGGCCAGCTAGTGGCATAGTGGTTGAGGTGGCTAGATCCCATTTAGCCAACTGTATAATTTGAGTTCCAAATGCGGTGACTTGACGACCACACTGGGGGGACTAGCAGATGACATAATGGTTATGTCACTGGACTCCCATATAGTTGACCATGGTTTGAGTCCCAGACCCGGCAGCTTAAAACTCACGCCAGGTGCATGTGTGCCCAAAATCCCAAGAGGAGAATGGAGGAGAAGGGATTGTAGCGTGGTCATCCCCCCTGGGGATGTGTTCAATAAATATTTGAATGAATGAATGAGTTTGCCATAATTCATTTATGCCATTTCCAAATACTAAAGAGTTAGGAAATGAAAATAGAGGTGTATTGGCCTAGCCGTGGTCGTGCCTGCTGTAATATGCTGCTGCTCAGCAGGCTGAGGCCACACGGGAAGCCCAGGTGTGATTCCCAGCACACCCTGGAAAGCTAGGTGCAGTGCCATAAACTTTTAGTCCCAGCTACTCAGGAGGCTGAAGCAAGAGGATGATGACATACTGAGACTCTGTGTTCAAAAGAAAGGCATATTGGGAACCAGCAGTTAGCGTAGTGGCTATGTCGCTGGCCTCCTACGTAGCCGACTGTGGTTCGCATCCCGGACCTGGTGGCTTAAAACTCACACCAGGCGTGTGTGCGTGCGTGCCCGCGTGCCCAAGATCCCAAGAGGAGAATGGAGGAGAAGGGATTGCGGCATGACCATCCCCTCTGGGGGTTGATTTCTCGCTTTCTGTCTCTATGTCTCTTTCTGTCTGTCTGGCGAGCGCACATGCCCTATAGCGAAAACCTCTCCAAAAAAAAAAAAGGCATATTAATATTTTTTGTTTATTTTAAAAATAGAAAAGTTTTCAGGATAGACCCCTGATATTTAAACAAGTTCCAAGTGATTTTATATTTTCCAATTTAATATGACATTGCTTTGATGCAAATCTTTTTTTTTTTTATTTTCTTTTTCTCATCTTTTAACTCTTATATCAGGCAGAATAATGTGGGTTATGCTAAGGTAATATACAACCTTAAAATCTCACTGGCTAAAAAAAAGAAGGTTTATTTCTTATTCACATTATATGTTTTGTGCCACGTAAGATTTATTTCTTATTCACATTATATGTTTTGTGCTGAGGAACAGAAGTGTTCTACTTATTATGGGCACTGAGGAATCCACAGTGACAGAAAGGCCCAAGCAACCACCATCTCATTCATCCCCATTTTTCACACCAAGAGGAAGCAAAGCTCAGGAGGCTTTCCCAACAGCAGTGATGTGTTCTGGCCTGACATGGCATGAGGTTCCACTCAACTCATCAGCCAGAACAGTTGCAAGGTAATGCCCAACCTTAACTGGGCCAGGAAATCCAGTCCTCCTTTGTGCCCAGATGAAGGAAAACAGAAATATTTGGGAACTGTATTATCAACCACCACAGCTCTTGTGTACATCATGACTGTGGCTCATCAGAAAGCACACCAAGCCCATCCAAGATTTATACTTAATCTTGCAGTGAGGAGAGGGAGGGCCTACTCCAGTTCAATAAAGAGCTCTTAACAAATCTACGCGTACTGCATACAGTCTTCTTGATGGAAATAACCTAGATGGTATCTGAAGACATGTCTAGCAACTGTGTCCCAGAAGGCAGAGTAGATGTGAAGTGAGGTCGTTTCTGTGGAAATGGAGTTAATTATCACTTAGCATTTTGAAAAGCTTATAGTGGATGACTGCTTGGAGTGGTTCTTCCTCCCTCCCTGGAGATATTTGTCAATGTCCACAGACATTTTTGTTTGTTATACCTTTTGTGCAGAGGGGTGGCATTTCTAGTGTCTAGTAAGGAGACTCCAGGATGCTAGTAAAGATCTTACAATGCAAAGAACAACCTCCATAACCAAGAATTATCCTACCCCAAATAGCAGGTGTTCCAAGACCGAGCAGCTCTGGGGCCTGCTGGTGGCACAGTGGTAATGCAATATGCTGTGAGACTTACTCCCATGGCAAGTTCTGGGTTCACATTCAGAGACTCATGAGTGTGCCCTTGATGAGGGCTGCCTGAGGTTGAGCATGGGTCACAGCATAGGGATCTTGTTGGAGGAACCTGTCTCTCGTTCTCTTTCTCACTCTCTGTCTCTCTCTCTCACAGAGAAGAAATAAATATATAACCTTAAAAAAATTGAGAAACTGACTTATAGAAATCAAAGTTAGCAAACCAGGTTTGGGGTTAGATCATGTAGCTTTATAGATTAGCTTTAGTTAGTCCACTTGTGCCATAATAAGAGGAAAATGGAAAAGAGAAATATTAATATGACCAGTTACCCTATCCACATCAGTGAGTTTAATGTGGATTTTGGTACAATTAGATAAATTGGGGGAAAGTGCTTTCTAAACTACCGTGAAGGTTTTATTGTAAGACTCACAGACTTCCCTTCAGAGTTAGGATATGGAGTGAGCTTTTAATGTATTTTGGATCCAAAGAAGACACTAATAATGTTTTACCTTAGAAGTTCATTTTATTTTTACTCAGAAAATTGGAAGGTCATTATGCTACATAAAGCAGCAGACTCCATGTCACAAATGAACCAAAAAGCCAGAAGCTACTCAATGTCGTCAGTACAGATATTTTAGTTTTGGCCAGTACTCATGATAAGAACACATTGTTAGCCCTTGAGATGATTTTTTTAAATTGCTTAAGATATTGAATCGGTGGAATGTGTTTGTAAGCTTAATAATTTCTCACAAGTGCTAATTCTAAACAAAGTATTCTTTTCAGAGCTAGAGCCTTACACAAGAGTTCTTGCTTCCATTCTGCAGACTTGTTGGGAGAAGACGTTTTAGCCTTAGCATTAGGGCAGCTAGAAAGATTGCAAGGAAACTGCAAACCTGACCTATGATTTTGGCAGCCAGAAGTCTTTCTGCTTCACCTTTAATTTGAGGTTAAGAACAGTATGTGGAAAGCTTCTGGTTAGTATCTGGAATGACAATGGTTATTACTGTGATCTTGGCATATTCCTGGTTCTTAGCTCTGGAGTCAAATGTTGGGTAATTATATAATATTTGCCTCTCCTCCCACCTCCTCCTCAGCTCCCAGCTACTATCCCATTTTCTGCAGAGCTGTACATTAAGGGGCAATACTAGAACGATTCTAGGGACTCAAGTAACTCATATCACATTAGTATGAGTTTTTAAAATGTTGCGACAAGGAGAGATCAACAGAGGAAAGCTGAGAATGTATTGGCAAATATTGAATGATAAGTAGATTATATGTGAGATGAAGTAAATGAACTGTAAGATTGAATAACTCATTCTCTCTAGACCATACCAGTCCTAAAGCTATTCTTCTTCCTAACTTTTTAAAATTTTATCATTATTCATTTGCCAGGAGTATCTGAGCAGGAGTATCTAAGCATAGTGAAACCCCGACAGAGTTATCTATCTCCCTTTCTCCATTTCTCCTCACTCTTTCTTTCTCTCCCTCTCCCCGCCTCTCTCATCCCCATATATATTCAGACAGAGCCAATTTGTGGGTCAGCATCTGCATGTATAGTGATTGCTATGGTTTGCACATCTCCTCCAAATTGTTGAAGTTGGTTATGATAAAATTAAGAGTGTAGGGCCAGCAGGTGGTATGGTGGTTAAGGTGCTGGACACTCCCACATGGCTAACCACAGTTCAAGTCCTGGACCTGGTGGCTTGCTTTCTCATTTTTCCTCTCTCTCTCTCTCTCTCTGTCTCTCTCTCTCTCTCTCTCTCTGTCTCTCTCTCTGGTCAAATTAAAATAAATGAATAAATGCATAAAATTAGAATAAATAATTCTTTAAAATAAAGAAATTAAGAGGGTAAAAATATCTTACTATGGTGTTGAAAGATAGGGTCTTTGAGAGGGATTAGAATTAATTTCATTAAGACAGGATCTTCATGATTTGTTCCTGGACGATTTTTTGTTGTTGTTGTTATAGGCATATGTATTCACTGGAGAGACAGGGTGGGGAGGGAGTGAAAAAGCACTACCACAGTCCCTTCTCTCTGTTCCCTCTCAGGGTTTTGGCATGCATAGCCATGTGCCAGGTGTGTTTTGTTTGTTTGCTTGTTTTGTTTTTTCTTCAAATATCTGAGTATTTGACTCAAACCACTCAGTCAGCCATGTGGGATCTAGCCACCTTAACCATTATACTTCTGGCCAGCCCAGACTACTGAAGAATGTGTAAGGAGAGGGAACGAGACCTGAATAGAAACACAGCCACATAGGCACACTCTCTCCTACCCACCACCATGTTGTAATGCAGCTGGAATACCCTCACAAGATATGCTCTGCGGACCTCCAGACCAGAGCTAAAAATTCTCATAAATCACATAGTTTGGGGTATTTTCTGTTATTAGTTACAGAACAATGATAGCGTGTAAATTATTTTTCCTGAGCCATATTAATTATTGGAGGGGGTAGGGGCTTCCAAAAGTTCACGGAAAAGCATGATGTAAAGAAACTATGCATGGATTTCAAATTTTGCAGTAGAATAAACTCATATTTTAATTCTATTTCTCCACAAATTTTTCAAAGTCCCCTTGAATACCCTTTGTTTGACTCAGTAATTCAACCTCAGAGAGTTTATCCCATGGAAATAATTCCAAGAAAAAAACAGAACACAAACGTTATCCTTGTCTTTTTTCTTTTTATCTATCCTATATAGTCAACAGGGCACTGAGATATTATTCATTCTTGATTCCATGCCCCCACTCAATATCTGCAGCCTCTTTTCCAGTCCTTGCCCTTGTCTTCTGGGCAAGAAGGCTTCGGATTAGTACCCCAGCCTCTAGATACTTTGATATTCAATTCACCTATCTAGTACAATCAGTGGTTTTTCTAAACCTAGACCATAAGAAGAGAATCTTAGTCACATAACAATGATAAGTATCTATTCCACAGATTTTCTGCAAGATGAAATTAAATTTTCTCCGTAGCAAATGAGGTTCTTCCAAATCTGACCACAGCGTAGTCCCTCATGAATTGTGTGTGATTTGTTGCTTTGATTTTTCTCTTCCTCACATAGGCATACTCCTACCCATTCTTCACCTGGCAAAATCCCAACTCTAGTGTTGCTTCTTGTCCTCTACCTTTCTTTTCTCTTCCCTTTCTCATCACTCCATGGCAGTATATTCATTCCATCAGTTGTGAAGCACTTCCCATGCTCATTATGATTTGTTGTCCCTTGGCTGCCCTACAAGCAAAGGCATACTGGTCCGAAAGATGCTGTAGGTAGAGAGAACAGCTTTTGAGACAGCATCACATACATAATGGAGGAGCCAGCAACACTCCTAGTTAGAGGGTTGAGGCACCCTAGCTCTCCGTGATACCCGGCCCTTGTGAGCTTCCCCATCTACACCCAAGAAGCTCTCCTTTCCTTTCTCAGAAAAGGCTTATTAACTCTGCCATTGTCCTTCCCTTCCAAATGGTCAGGAAATTCTCCTAACACAAGTGACTGGCTACAACCAACTACTATTCCTCAGGGCATCCTGTGAGGATCAGTCTTTTTCATGCAGTCATTCCCAGGTATACCATCTCTTGGCTCAAAGTCTGCTCTTGCAGCTCCTATAAGCGAAATGTTTATCTTTTCTGCTGAAACCAGGAGATCCAGTGCAACTCTCAAGGCAAGATCATTTGTCCGTGCTATCAGGGAAAAGATTATGAAGATAATATTTTCGAGAAGATAATATTTCTCTGTAAGTCCCAAAACAACTCTCTAGAAATTGTTCTCAAGCACTGTAACTATGAAAACATTACTTAAAAATGATATATTTTCATTTTCATAAACTGTTCTCAAAGTTTATGAGATGTGTGCTCTTGGGAAAGACACAAGGAAATTCATTAATTAATAATGGAAAAAGATCATGGCTTGAAAGACAAATAGGAAATTGGAAACAGACCCAAATTTTGAAAGCCTGCAAATGTATACATGACTTAGGATTGAGAGAGCTTAGAATGTAGCAGCTATACAGTGCTTTGGAATTTTATCTTTTTGAGTTCCTGTAGTTATGTATGGCCATGATTTGAAGCGGGGTATGGCCAAAATAATAATGCCCTAGTAAAGGACAACAGAAGAAGGCCTGCCTGTTTTAACATTTCTGTTTCCTGCAGTGCCTATCAGAACAGGAGTTTCTGACAGAAAGCAGCACAACAGGCAGTGAATATCTGGATCCATTTAGTGAGCCTTTTCAGCTATATCTCTTGGCCTGAATTGTTACATTCGTGAAATGGAAACCAGCACGAATATATGCTGCAATGGAATGAACACTCTCCTGGAATTGACAAGGCTCAGGTCGAGTTCCAGCTCTGCTGCTGATTAGCCATGTCCCCTTTCTCAGCCTTACTCATCCCTATAACAAAGTCATCCAAAAGAAGTTAAAACTAGAAGAGACTTTGGAGATTAGCGTTTCTCAACTTTTTTGTTGTTTTTGTGTGTTTGTTTGTTTCTGTTTTTGTTTTTGCCATAGGATGTGTGTGCTCGCCAGAGAGAGACAGTGAGAAGGAAAGGGACAAATCACTCCCCGGGGGGAATGGCCACATGGCAATCCCTTCTCCTCCATTCTCCTCTCAGGATTTTAGGTGTATACACATGTGCCCAGCATGCTTTTCAAATGACCAGATCCAGGAGTCAGACCCCAGTTGGCCATGTGGGAATCCGGAGCCTTAACCAGCACTCCACCTACTGGCCCAGGGTTTCTCAATTTTTAACATGGGATGCATACTTTCACCCAAAAAGGATTTCATATGCTGATACTGTCTTGAGTTTTTATTATAAAAAAATAATAATTATATGGGACCAGCAGTTAGCATAATGGCTATGTCGCTGGACTCCCATGTAGCCAACTGCGGTTCGCATCCTGGACCCAGTGGCTTAAAACTCACACTGGGCGCATGTGTATACGTGCCCAAGATCCCGAGAGGAGAACAGAGGAGAAGGGATTGCGGCGTGGCCGTCCCCCCTGGGGGGTGATTTCTCGCTTTCTGTCTGTCTTTCTCTGTCTGTCTGGTGAGCGCACACGCCCTATAGCAAAAACCTCTCAAAAAACAATTATTATAATAATTATACTTTTTATTTATTTATTTATTTAAATATAATCACTGTGCATGCTGTACATGTTTACAGTGTACGACATGATTTTCCCAGCACAAATGCAGTGCATATCCGTCAAGCAAATTAATTACACTTTTCAAAACACATGTTATTCTTCATTGATTTGATACAATCCGCACTCTTAATTCCAACCCCCACCATCAGGCAGTTGGGAATCCTTGAATTAGGCTAGTATATTCCAGCCACCCTGGTGTATGCTTTGGATCCCATCATTGCTGCTCATTCTTCTTCAACTTCCAAGTATCCCTGGGGGGTCTTTTTCTTTCTCACTGAATCCTTTTTCATTCAAGTCTTGATGGGAGTAACTAAAGTTGCCTACTGTTTAATCCTGTAAACCTTTGCTAACTAAAGATGACTAAAACTTTCTAAAGATGACCTCCAAATTTCTCACCTTTCTTCCTCTCCTGCTTTTATTTAAAATCAAGTACAACCCTATTCTAGTTTCCCAGTGTGGTTTCACTTACTTTTCTACCTTTCTAGACTTAATTCAGTCCTCAGACATGTGTATTCTGGACTGCAGCCTAAATTGTTCATTGTTTCTTAAAGATAGCTCACATGTCAACACCCAAAAACTCCTTCTTGACCTGTCAAAGCTCAGCTATCTCACAAGACTCATCTTGACCTCTCACTTTCCTTGACCTCTTAAGCAGATATGCTCCCTCCTTTCTTTGAAAGTCCATGGGATTTTGTTTATACTTAGCAGTGTGTTTTGTATGCCTCAGTAACCAGGTTCTGGAGGATGGTGTTTATAACTTACACAACTTTAGTGACCCAAAGATCATGACACAGCAGTTTTCAAACTTTGACCGTTACCCACACCAGGATATATACTTACATTGTGACTCAGTATACCCATGAATATAAGTGTAGTTACAATTGATACAAAGCTTTCATAAAATAATACACATTCTTTTTCTTGATGTACTCTTATGTTTTCTTTCTTTATGTTCTATTTATTTCTTTTCATGCTGATCTAAATTTATTTCACAACCATTAGTTACTACTACCATAGCATATTGCACATAACAGGTGCACTATTGTTAATGTTTCATTAAATTCACGAGGCTTTTGAAAAATCATTATTAAAATATTGTTGATTTATGGATATAATTAATCTGTTTTATATGTTTAGTTATATTTTAATCTTACAAAAGCAAAATTATTTTCTCCAAAGTAGTGCTATTTTCTTTTCTTCTTTTTATTTACTTATTTCTTTTTTTTGAGAGAAAATTTTGCCAAAGGGCATGTGTGCTCACCAGAGAGACAGAAAGAGATGAGAGATGACAGAAAGTAAGAAATCACCCCCCAGTAGGGATGGCCATGCTGCAGTCCCTTCTCCTCCATTCTCCTCTCAGGATCTTGGGCACACACGCACATGTACCCGGCATGAGTTTTAAGCCACCAGGTCTGGGACTCAAACCACAATCGACTACATGGGAGTCTAGCAATGTAACTATTACACCTTCTGCTGATCTCATTAAAATCTTTAATAGGGCCCTAATTCCATTGATAGGGATGGAATTTTCATGGCCTAATCACTTCTTAAAGCCTCCACTTCTTTTTCTTTCTTTTTTTTTGTAATAGGTTTTTGTCTTAGGGAAAAATTTTAATTTAAATTTTACATAAGGCTTTAATTTTATTTATCCCTTCCTTGAGAAAGAGAGATGAAAAATAGCATCCTTGACAAGGTCTCATTATGTCATGATCCCCCCCTGCCATTCTAGCCAGCCCAGATCACTTACTTAGACACTTGCCTGGTGTGCTCGGGTTGATCTGGACTCTGAACCTCTATCTTCCATATGACCTCCAACATTGGAGAGTGGCACCTAATGGCTGGTCCCACCACAGCTAGGCCTTTTATTCATTTTAAAGTAAGAAAATGAAGAAATTTAGTTG
>NW_006160159.1:2716701-2734489 GCF_000334495.1 Tupaia belangeri chinensis
TTTAACTGGTAGTGCATAAGGATTGAAATGATGGATAATTGTATTATTGTCATGAGTTGATCATTTTTCTTCGAAATAACAAAATACAAGAAACTTATGCGAGCAAATTTTATAAATTTGTTTTAAAATTCTGTGGCCATCTTTAATATATTTTAAAACATAGTCTAAATAATGATCTAAATAATGTATATGTTTAGTATCTTAGCAAGTCACAGACATAACCAAGAGAGATGGTGGTTTTATTCCTTGACAAATTAGAAATATAACCATGAATAAGGTAATTTACAAGTAAAAGTTGAAACTCAAAATTTATGTATTTTTCCTTCTTTAATAAAATAATGCCATTCCCATCTTACTGTATTTTAATAAGCAGAGGGTTTTTGGAAATGGCATATTACATACTCACACGATGACTCAAAATCTAACTTGGCCTGCAGTTTTCTTTCAGGGAACAGAATACTCCAATTCCAATCTATTATTAAAAAGCAGATAACATGCACTTTCTGAAATGCCTGTGACTTTACTCTTTTGATTTTATGTAATTATAAGAGAATGTTCATATATATTTTCTTTTCAATTGGCACAGCATTTTAAAATGGAATGCCTTCAAATAAAGTGCATTTTTTTTTTCTGGTTCCTAAAGACTATCATTGGTTTATATGCTCAAAACTTTTGTTAATGTTTTAAAAGAGTCATAGTGTGGTTGTAGCTGTGCTTATGAACAATAAGAATTTCTGTGCATATCTATGTACCTCTAGAAAAAATATTAGCTATTAGTTTGGTTTCTGAAATCAATAACTGATAACCAGAAGCTGCACTTTTTTACTGCGTTATCTTGTAACCTCTTGATTCTCAGGCAAAATTTTGAACTTGGGGTTTTTCCAAAATTTGCAGCTCAAATACTTTTTATTTACACTGATTTCACTTAAGAAAAAGAAGAAACATCATCCACTTAACAGCTTCAATTGTATATATTTTGTAAATAAATAAGGTAAACTTTGACATGACTTCAAATTATTCTCAGGTGGAAAAAAATTTGCAGTTCAAAATAAATTCCGCCTTTGGTCAACATTTTGGATGCAATTCAAAGTTTCTCGTAAAATAAACATATTTTAAAGAGGGTTTTGAGTTTTACTGCATTATTTCTAGCCAACAGAAATGACGCTGGTATCTTTAAAGTTTATTATATGTCAGCTCAATAGCCATTACATGGGGCGAACACAACCATACAGATGCAGTGCCCTCTTCTTTACTTAACCCTTACCACAGTGACAGGAAGAACAACTTCCTATATGTGGTCCACAGGGAATTCTCTCACAAAGTGAAACTTTGGTGTCTGTTTGTTTAATAATAAAAGTATTCTTTGCTGCTTAAATGGGAAATGATCTACATTTTTCAAAAAGCAAAATATTCATTAAAATAATCTTCATGAGAGTTTTTCAGCAAAAGGGGGGAAGAGTTTCCTATTCTGCATAGTAACAAATTGTTTTGAAGCATGAGCTTAAAATGAAAATGCTCCATTACAACAGATTGTAAATTTTTTTTTTTTCCTGATGCTTTTAAAAGTGCCTCGATCATTTCTACGGCTACAGTGCTAAAGTTAAGTATTTGCAATTTTATTTCAACGTTATTGAAAAATGAACATTCTGAGGCTTTGCAGCATTATTAAGAAAAGCTGTCCATACTTTACCATGTTGTTGCATGTGTTTATCTGCTGATTATAAAATGTGTTAAACAGTATTTTAAAAACAAAAAAAAATGCAGAGCTGCGCTTTGATTAATTCAGTGAACAAAACATATGCTGTTGGTTCTGTTCTATGAAATTCATATATGATCAATAAAACCTTGTAAAAGAGCAACTTTGGCTTTTAGGATTGTACTGCCGACCATGTTTTCTGTCCTAGTTAACACTGAGCTCCTACTGTTAACTCAGGGAAACAAAACCACTTTCTGGCTATGATGGTCATGTCTCTTTAATATATTCTTATCCTCTTTCTAATTCATTTTAGGTTGGAAGCTGTGTATTGTGGTTGTTACCCACTTTGTCCCAAAGATTTGGTTTATCCTGAAATATTTCCAGGTAGCTGCTTTAATGTGCTTTTGTCTTTGTTGAGAATTTAATACATGATTTATGCTGAATTGGAAAGTTTGAAAATAAACTTAGGCAGGAGCAATTGTTTATTTGGCAAGTCAACATGTTAGTGTTAAGGAAAATTTTATGTGTTTTAATACATTAGAGTAAGCTTATATTTACCATCTGTTCTTTTAAGATAACAAAAAAGCAAGTTTTCAAATAGCATTCTTCATTGTTAGCATACACATACCAAAATGATGGATTTTTATAAGCAGGTCAGCATTGCTGCAATTGCTTACAGATTTTTTTTTAATGATATACACAGAGAAAAATCAAGGACTCAAAGTCACACCAAATTATTTAAACAATTGACTAGTTAATAATATGCAACTGTTGTACAGGGTACATACGGCTATAGTACCAGTTCTTTGAAAAAAAAATCTCATCACTAAATATATCACATATGCATTGTGTTACATTAGAATAATGTATTTTAATCACCCAAAGGAGATGTCTAAACAGCACAACTACACAGTCTTATTTAGCATTAAACATCCTTGTGAGCTGAGGTAACCTTATAAAATCATGCTTAAATAATGTAAAACACGAGGCGGCACAGAGCAATATGCATTTTTAATTAGTAAAGTGACTAATATCGAGTGTGTGCTTTGAGGTTTTTGTTTCATTAAAAATGTATCTGTTTTTCCTGCAGCTGAATATCTGTATTCTACACCTGAACAGCTTTCAAAAAGGCTCCAGAATTTCTGCAAGAGACCAGATATTATAAGAAAACATCTCTATAAGGTAGTTATTGAGAAGAGATTTATGTGGTATAAATGCCATATTGAAGTACAAAGAAAAATCTTTAAAAAAAACATTTAATTAACATACTGATGTTTAAAGGAAACATGCTAGGGAGGGATATTAGTTGTTACACTAACAAGGATTAATTAAACCGGATGCCAGTTGTATTAACCTAGGTCTTATGAAATACGTGCACTTAATGCACGGTACATGCTTTTTTTTTAAATTTATTGTTTTCTAAGATGACTGTCCTTTACATTTAGCCCCAAGGGGCTTATAAAAATGAACCTGGATTAATGTAACTCATTAGTTTAAAAGGAAGTAAAGGGAAGATTCTACAATTATACTAATGAGGATCAGCCTTTCTTTCCATCATAATGAAATCTTTAGTCCTCAAAAATTCAGGTGAATGACCTGACTGAAGTTTGCTGTTCATATCTGAACTACTTTAAAGATGATTTTCAACACTTGAATATTTCTCTTGTCCAGTTTAATAAAATGACATACAAATCCTCAGTTTGGTTAAAATTAGACTGTCAGTCTCAGCTCTAAACGACAAAGGCAAAAGAATAATAGTATGACTAACATCATCATTCAGTCCCCTCATTCATTATCTTTTTCCCTTACTTGAATCAAGAATTTTACATTGTTGAAATAACAACACAAAGATGCCCTACTGAAAGTCTAAGTAATTGAACTAGGATAAATCTCCTTTATGAGTTTTGAAGGTGGCTCTAGGCCATGAGTAATATACCTTTTTATATTCTTTGAATGTAGCATCTTCATTTTACATAAATTCAGTATAGTTTACAATCTAGCAGTTTTATAATCCAGCATATTTTAATTTTCTTATGTTAATATATAACCTTCTACAAGAAATATAGTTCTCTGCCTTTTCTCTCTCCTCTCCCATTTTCATGGCCTAAAATACATATTTACATAGTGATACATCAAAACATGACTTTGTTTCTGCAGGAAACAGTTAAACTTCAAGAAAAAGGGAGAGAACCAAAAATGCAATTTAACACCCAATTTCAAGCTCATTATCTTTCATTGTCTATTAACTTGGCAATGGTTCAGAAGGTAGCTCATAATAGTTTAAAATGCTGACTGAACAGTTCCAGGCTTCAGTGTGACTCCTTGAGTCAATACTATTGTGTTGTGTACATGGGAGGCTTCCCAGAGAACACAGTCCTCGAAGGTGCAACTCAATATTTCCTCATTTTTAAAGTTCAGGAGCAGATTTGTTTGTATAAAATATTAATCAAATAGTGTCTCATGATAAACTGTCAAAATATGCAGATTATGAAAATTGAGGAAATAGAATAAGTATTAGTACAAATGGATTCATTTTCCATAAATGACACAAAGCTATTTTTAGTGACTTCACAAATTATTAATTATTTTTCCCTTAACATTGATTTTTGGTGAAGTATTTATAAATGTATTTCTACCATCAAAATCGATCAGTTTTTAGCATTGCTTCATGTTAGCTCTTATTACCTGTTATTCTACATCTGTAAATTTTAAACCATGTCAGAAGTCACTGCAACAAGTTGCCTTTACTTAGAAAAGAAAGTAGATTTCTAGTTGAAATATCTTAATACAGCCACTGCCATATCATAGCTTTAATTATTTATTTTACAAACAACTTCTGGAAAATTTCTGAAAGAACGTCAGCTTAATAATATTCTGTTAATATACCATATCATTCCTAATACAGCTTAAATATAACCTATACCTTAAATGTTATTTCACCAAGCTATTATAACATATTTTTAGTTTATACATCATAACATCTTCCATCTCAAAGTCTTATAAATTAATAATTGATATGTATGTATTTATGAGAGTTTACATGTATAATTCATTTTTAAGTATTTTCTACCATGGATTTTTTTTTCCTTATAAAGCTATTATAATACACTTTCACATATGCCTTTATCCATCAATCTTGGTGATATTGTATCTAAAATTAATCTCAAAAATTGTTAAATTGGTCCCCAATTATAGGTAATCAAGAGCTGTATGATGCAGTTATTAGGAAAAATGGGCAGGTCGCAAGGTATCAGAGTTAAAAATCCCAGGAAAGACCACAGATTTAATGTTTTATATAGGATTCAGAGCCAAAACAGAAAAAGAATGCCTTATAAAATTGTATAATTAAGATATAATGTTGTTTTTTTTACCTTATGTTTTATAAATATGCATGTTTTCAGGTAGCATTAGCCTTCATTAAATGCTAGAGGTTTATTTCCACCAAGGAAGCTTTTTACTATAAAAGGAAGAGAATCTTTTTGTGTACTGTGAGCAAAGTGGTGGATTTTTTTGTGGGGGTTTCTTTTTTTGAGATTTATTTTATTGGACAGTGCTGTTTTGCTTTTATAAAACATATGCTTCTGAGATCTAAAAGGATAGAATGTCACTGAATTTTTTAAATCTGTTCCTTTTACATTTTTACACCTTACTCTTTTTTTGTTGTTAAAAGTTTATATTTTAAAATCATGTTGACTTCTTATCATAGAGAGTTCACGTTAGGATAAGATTTTTCATATGGATTCACACTTAGAAATTTAATGACTAGAATAAGGCTACTAACACTTGGCTTTCTTCTCACTGTGCTTTCAATATGAGTGAGAGTTGAAGCTATAACTTGAAGCAGCATTTGAAACAAAATGCTAGTAACCGAAAAACAGAAACTGAATTTACTTTTTTCCTTAAAGTGAGTCGACTCCAGAACACTGAGTCCATTACTTTTCACCTAAAATAGTTTTAGGCCTAAAATGCTTAAATTCCTCAAATGCATGAAAGCATGTTTCCCTCATTGTCTCTCTTACACACAAACATTTTTCTTAAGATCTTCAGAGAAATCTCATAAATGCAAAAATTAAATGTTTCTTAATAATTTAAAAATCTAAAACCATTTTCCTAATTTAACAATATCTGAAACCACTTCTTAAGTTTAGTCATTGACTGTAACTTACTTACACTGTCACAACAGACCCTTTCCTCAGTTGAGCGGATACATTGAACATATACTTCTATATAGGTGAAATAGGGAGTTTTTTATGATTCCCAAGCCTAACTTGAGCACAAGTTTCTAGAAGTAATTATAAAATAAGCAGCCAAGAATTGCCATTTTGTACTAACAGTACATCTTTTCCAACTCAAGCATGTCTAATACTACAAAACTCTCTTTGGCCTCACTCAAACTATGGTAACTAACTTAAAGTTCTCAACTAGTATCTAAGATCTGTACTTCATATTTTTAGAGAACTTTGATCATTATATTTTAAAATGCATTAGGAAAAAATTATGAATATTCCCTTATTATTATTATTAGAGCAATTGTGTAGTGTATATATCTCTCAGACTAACAAAAGTTACTTTCATTCCAATCCTATTTTTCATTTATTTTTATATAGGGAGTGATATTAGCTAGTGTGTATGTGTGTGTATGTGTGTGTGTATTTATGTAGAAAGAGAGGTACTATTTTTCTTTTTTCCTTTTGAGTTGACTTATAGTTTCCTAGATTTTTAAAATGCTAGCTACTGATTTTTATTTTGTTCTCTTCAAGTTCATTAACATTGAAGAAACCTTCATAACATGCTGTTATCTGAGAAGAATTTTAGATTCTGCCTAAAACTAATACTAAGCAATGATTAAGCTTAAAATTCAGACTCAATGCCCAGAAAAGCCATTTGTGGTTGCCTTAATTATGTCAGGCTGTATCTACCCTAACCACAGCCAAGCCACTTTAAGTTTTCTTTAAGAGACAGGCTACTTTGTAGTTCCCTTTTAATTTGAGCTTATACTGTAGATGTGAATAAGGTGTTGGTCACTGATTTTAATACTCCTTAAAAGTCCTTACTTTTTCCCCAAAATGAAAATGTAAGTGCTTGTGACATTTTAAGAACTTATGAAATCTCTCAACTGCACCGGCACAATTTATGGCAGATTTTCAGTCTCAGTGTCCCACTTTGTCTCTTCCTTTCCTCCAGTCCTTCTCTCTTTCTCACTTCCATTCTTCTCTACTTCTTCCCTTGATGTTATTTGGCCTAGTTGTCCTTTGATTTCCCTAAATAAAACCAAAGTAAATAATAGATATGCTTTGGCTGATTACGATCAGTTGGAGGTTTTGGCATCTTTTTCTGCTCCTCATTTGCAGTCTGACTTTAGGTGATGTTATTTTATTTTATGTGTGTGTGTGTGTGTGTGTGTGTGCACACGTGCGCACCCATGCACGCGTACGCAGGCCTTTATAAGATTCATCTGTAAACCTGGAAGAGAAACCATACTAGCAGTTTTCCTCGGAGGACCTGCTGTCATGAAATAATGAATATAATCCCTTTTCCCATTTGCAAACGTGATCACTTTATAAAGTTCACATAATAGTTATTGCATTTATCTTCATGTCTTCCCCCACTTAAAAGTAAAATTCACATTAGCAAAAATATGTATTGAGAGTGTTGTGTATCTTTTGTTTATAGAAGTTAGAAGTAGAATGATAAACTTCTAATAGCTGTCAACCAGAACATAAACCAGGAAACAGTTGTGCAGGAGAATGTACCCATTTCAAACACTGGTAGTTTTTTTCTCTGGTTGGAAGTACAGTTACACTTTAAACCAATCAGAAACTAGGATTTTCTGAGGTGATGAAACTCGAGAACCATTTACTTGGTGGCTTTTTGAAACATAATTGATGTAAGTGATGCAAATTTGCAGTATGAATTTTCAGCATACTTTAGTCTTTCCCTTGTTAATGCTTCTTTTTTCTTTCTCCCTTCTCCCTCCCCCTTGTTACAGGGTGAAATGGCTCCATTTTCTTGGGCAGCCCTACATGGTAAATTCAGGTCTCTGCTTACAACAGAACCTAAGGAAGATTTGTGACAGATGGGGCTAAGTCACAAACTTGCAGCCTAAGGCAGAATCTGAAGAACTTTCCAGAGTGTGCCCATATTTACCTGATCAGAGAGAAAAGAAAATCTGCAGAGGAAGCTGAGCCTGGCTGCTTGTCATAGCTGACACAGAGCCATCTGCCACAAACCTGTGGCGGCTCAGATCTCCAATCCCTGCCACCACCCCAACTCAAATTAAATACAGATTCCTAGAGACGTTATGATGGTTACACATGTCCTCGGCATCACATGTAGGAGACTGTTCAAAAAAAATATGTGGCCTGTTGTATAACCGCACTCATGCGTCCCATATGTGGTGCCACGTTGAATTTCCGGTCGAATCCGTTTTTATCCTCTGTACTGGATGACATGGTGCCTGAATTCTTTCTTTTCGCCGACACGATGGCAGCCAAACTGCAGCTTCAAACGCTTGCACTTGGCTGGGTTTCTACCTGGGTTGCCAGGTTATCATCGGAGCCTTGTTCTGTCCTCAAAGGGCCACAGGGCCTGAAAGGAGGATCAGAATGCTACCAGACTAATTGGGCAGCCATCTCGGAATTGTTTGTGGGCAAAGGGCTGCTTTAGCACTTTTCTTTTAGCAAATTAATGACTTTCTGGCACAGGGGTTTTTAAGTGAAGGTATTAATAAGGGGTCTGGCAGGTATTCCCATGATTCACAGAGTTACATTTGCATTTAATTAATCTTAAAGAAAGTTGCAAGATAAACAGCTGTAATTCGGACAAACATGGCTAATGGAGGAAGTGGGGCCATCTAGCCCATAAAACAAACACTGAAATACTTGTTCTAATGTTTTTCTCACCCTGGGGGTAAAAGTAGACAAAGCAAAATACTTACTAACAAAACCAGGAAATTTTATTTAAATTTTCCTCAAAAATATTTGCATCCAGCAACAAACAGAATCTTTTCATGATAAATCACTTATGATTCCAATAGTCAAGCTGCTGTATTTGTTGATGTAAAGATGTTTTGAAGGGCTAGATTGTAAAATAAATTTTTAATAGAGTGCCCACTGCCATTTTTAATTAGCATACTCATTTACATATAAGTGTGTACATCTATCTGTGTGTTTCTCACTGAACATTTTCCTTGTGTCAGAGACAACGAATACAATTGTTTCTTTTCCGGATGAACAAGGATCTGTTTTGCAAATGTTTGTAAGATATTATGACATTTCCAAGATTTTCTTTGCATTCTGGAAAGCAGGAGGTAAACATTTGTAGTCATTAAGGTAAAGTCTGTTGATAAACCATCTTCTGTTTACTGACAGGTAAATTGTAACTTTCCTCGCTTTTGAAATGAATAACTTCTATACACCACAGAGTGAGGCACAGGCAGCAAGGTAGATAGACGAGGACCAAGCCTGGCTCCAGAGCTTCTAGAAGGCCTGAGTGGCCTCGCTGGGATCCAGGATACAGCAGACAGTGATTTAAAAGTCCAGTACGGTCCCATTTGACAGGCAGCAAAGCAGACAGCAGGAAACAGACCGCGTCGGAGAGTCAGGCATAGCACTCGGGTTAGCAGCAGTCTTGTACAACTAGATCAAAAACATAGGAGTTCAGAGTTCATGAAGCCTGGGGACTTAAAAGCAAGGAAAGTAACATGCAGAAATAAGCCCAATCTTTGAGTGGACACCTCTCACCAACAAGCATGAGATCTATAGGGTGTGTCTGGCCACCACCGCACTGGCTGCCGGTCCTCATGTACAGGGAAGTCACTGAACCAGTTACCTCCTCACCCGAACAATGAAGTACTCAGGAACTATTTCACAAGCCTGCTCCAGTCCGACTGAGAAACTTGGAATTTAGCAGGTGTGCTCACTGAGAGTGAAACTTAAGATAGACATAAGAAGTTCTTAGACACTTCTCCTGGGCAGGGTTACACTTTTTCCCAACTAATAAGATGAACCAGATGAACCAGTTTGCTTCAGTGAGAAGGTACTTTGTCACAGATGACATTTCTCAAGGTAATATTAAAATCTCACTGTGAACCCAGCCACGGTGGTGCAGTAGCATCGCACTGCTCTGTGATGCTGGAAAGATCAGGGTTTGGCTCTCAGGACAACCTGTACACACAGGGCACACATGCATGAGCCCATGGTCATGGCTGGTTGAAGGCTAGAGGGGGCATCATGACATGAGAATCTCTGTGGATGCTTGTCACATATATGTGTGTATGTTTAGACACACATGTAGACATATATATATATATATCCATCCATCTTGGTCATCTCATGAAATGAAGAAAAACTTCATAAAAGTCCAACAGTCGAGAAATGGTGCTTAGATTACTATATTTTTGTATACTGCAAATATTGGACTTTTGGACTTTTATAGTGATGAGATATTATAATCACAACTCTCCATATATGTTTTCTCACTGATTTATGGGAATGCTAAATACCTTTCAGAGATGCATTTGATTTTATCAGATATCGTATTGAAAGTTACCTGTGTGTGGATTTATTTTTATATACCCATTAACTCATATTTGTGGTTTGCTGTACCCAGCATTCCTTCTGGAATAAAGACCAGTATTAAAGATACTGCTTATGAAAACTATGCTATCAAAGTTGGTGTTAGGCACATAAGCAACAGAAAGTTTTGTAAATGTGTAATTCTTACCATTTAACATGATGTGACTATGTATGTATTTGGATGCATGTATGCATGTGTGTGTGCGCATACACTCAACACCCATGACAGGCTGGAATGGCACATTCTTAAGTAAGATAACCAATATTTTGCTGAAGTCAGGGGATAACTGGGAATACACGTTGACTCATTAATTCCTGATACCCATATTTTTATGAAAATAAATCAAATGTCCGTATTTTTGTCTAGTTTTGAGTACATTTGTGAAAATTCTGGTCTTTTTTTTTAACACTTAATTCATTAATTCTGTTCTAAACTAAATCATTAAACCAGTTTTAATTTTAAATATATTTAAAATTGTTCATTATTAAGGCCTTGAGACAGTCGCTAGGATGCTTGCCCTAAAGTTACTTAATCTGTATTTCTGGATGGTGTTTCTGTAATAAATAACAGGGCACCTCAGCTAATCGAAACTCATAACCATAGAAGGCTGCACAGATTAATTTCAACACCTTGAAATGCATCTGGAAGGAAAATTTTCATTTTATATTGAAGGTGTTAATTATATTTGATATTTTTAAAAGTAAAATCTGTTTTTGAGAAAGCATCTGCTACCCAGAAGTATTGTGAGCCACAGAAGATATTTCTTTTAAATCCGAAGTTACCTTCTGTGGTTGATAGAATCCATTTTCCAATGATAGTCCATGCCGTCTCTCAGTGCTGATATATTGAGTCGTATCCCTTTGGTGACTATTGACAAGTATCATCCTAACTGCCTTTCTGTTGGTGTATCAGATCTTACATTTATCAGTAAGAAGACTATATTGTAAACCACCTATTTGAACAAGTTTCATTGTAAAATTTGGATTGAGCTATAGGATAACTAATCCTTCTATAATCTGCCCTCCCTTCAAATGTAAATGTTCATTAAGATTAATGGGGAAAGCTTTAAAACATGCAAGCAATTCTACATGCTGTTCAAAGATTTATGCACATGTGATTAAAGTACTACCAAAGAAATGGAAATTAACACCAAATTCACAATAATGGGTAGGTCAGAGGAGTGATGGTGGAAAGAACAGGACACATAAGTATACAACCAGCAGTCTGCTGCTTAAGCAGGCTCATGATACACATAAGCTTATCACTACTATTTCTGATTTTTTAATGTGTCTTACATGTCATATTGAATAAACTTTTTGATAGGAGCTATAAATACTTGGGGAACTAGGTAGTGAGTTTTACTAATGCCTTCTTAACATTTCTTGACTTCTTAAACTATCGTTCAAGTTAGAAAACCCCCTCAAATGGTGACTGAAACTGCTCTACTTACCAATTTTGCGTGAGAACACTTTCCTCTACTTCTCAGAAGCCATGGGCTTCCCCTTGACTCTGAAAAGATCATACTATAGAGAAAGTCAGACTGGGCTGTCCATGGGTTCCTTTTCCTGGGGGCTGCTAATCACCATTTCTAATTAATGCCTGTGGCATTGCACATACAAGGTGGGAAACTAGTTTTATGAATTCTCTTTTGAAGGGTAATGACAGGAAGATGAAGGTAAGTGTTAAATGAGCCTGTCTCTCTTTATCATGAAAAATGCAGAACTGGGTGGAAGAGCACCTAAGCACACTGCCCACTCCCACCATACTACCTGTCCCCTTTCCTCTTCAAGACACACAGGACTAGTGGTCTCTGTCCTTCTATTGCAATCTATTCGATCAAAAAGGAGTCCTCCGTTTACCTTTAGAAGACCTTTGCTGAATATGAGATGCACATGGCTTCGGAGACCAAGATCCTCACTCACCCTACAGCCTATTTTTCTTTTAATTTAATTTATTTAAAGTAAATTAAATTGTAATAAATAATTTGTGGGACCAGCAGGTGGCATAATGGTTACATTGCTGGACTCCCCCGTAATCCATTGTAGCTCAAGTCCCAGAGCCGGCAGCTTAAAACTCATGCCAGGCATGTGTGTGTGCATGCCCAAAATCCCAAGAGAAGAAAGGAGGAGAAGGGATTATGGCATGGCCATCCCCCTGGGAGGTGATTTCTTGTTTTCACTCGGTCTCTCCAGCGAGCACATGCACCCTATAGCAAAAACCTCTAAAAACCAGAGACAGCGTGGGAGGAGAGCGGGAGGTGGCAGAGGGTAAGAGATAGGGAATCAAGGATGGGGGAAAAACGCAAAACATACAGAAAACAAGAAATGGAAGATCATTTGCTGACCATAACATGTTTGTTGATGTGCTTGATTGAGACAATATACAGTGTACTCTGGATGGAAAATCTCATTTTGTATGCTGTAGTGATGTACAGTGAATGAATGCAAATAAATAAATTGAAGAAAAAAAAAACTCTAAAAACAGATTTTAATTTGTGAGAGGGCACATGCAGCCACTAGAGAGAGAGGGGAGAGACCAAGTGAGAAAGCACCTTTTATAGGGGTGGTCATGCTGCAATCCTTTTTCCTTTAGGGACTTGGGGTGTGTTTTTCACATACAGGGCCCAGGACTCAAACCACATCGTTGGCCATGTGTGATCCATCTCCTTAACCACAAGCCACCAGCTGGCCCTACAGTCCATTTTTCTAAATTGAAATCTGGGATCAGTGTCTTTAAGAGTCCTTTCGTTATCTGTCATTATCTGAGTGATTCCTCATTTTTTCCCATAGCTCTGTGTGAATAACTTCCAGCCCTAAGAGAGGTTCCTGTTTTTGTGAACTGATCTATAAGGAATTGATGACTCTTGAAAAATAATCTAAAAATCTTGTATGATTCTATCAGTTACTGCCTTGAAATAGCAGGCCTAAGGTGGAGTGGTAGAGGGTGTGACTCCCACTAGGAATACTTATATAACCTTTCTCTAGGAATTTGAAGTTCTTATATTTGAAAATGTAATGTTTCCAGTATCATTGCACAAATGAGAATAGGAGGGCTTCATACTGTGGCATATTCGGGAGCTGGAATACGTTACAGATACATTTTGCATAAGCCTTGCCCTGCATCGGATGCCGTGATGGTCACCCTGTCCATTTCAGGAAGCTCTAGGTTTAGTAGCATGTATGACTTAATTGGACCCTGAGTCTCCCTCTCCCTCTCCCTCTCCCTCTCTCTCTCTCTCTCTCTCTCTCTCTCTCTCTCTCTTCGCATCAGACAAGAGCTGGCAAAGGGCAACAGAGTACTTGCTTTGCGGCTCACATTGCGGCTTTTAAAAAGCACGTAAAAGACCATGTAGTGTGGCCAGTATTTTATGTGTTTTTTATTACTGTATTATTTAAAAAATAATGCCTTTAAGAAGTCATCAGTCTCTACGTCCATCTGGCACAGGCTGTCTTCTCCCTGGTCTTGGTCTGTCTGTGCTGGGCCCATACATTTAGGTAATTCACCTGGCCCTTCTGGTAAGCATTGACTTTTACAACTTTACATTTTAGACGTAAGGAAACTGAGGGCCTGAGGGGAAGTTGACTTGATTAGGGCCCCATAGGGTCCCATAGAAGCAGGTATGGAGGTTTGAAACTCTGGAGTTCCAGGGCTCTTTGAATAATAGGCTGCAGTCAATACCCTTGAAGAAGGGAAAGGAGGAAACATTTGTTTCCCCAACTTTCCCCTCTTTTCCTTCTTCAGCTTCTCTTATTATCAGAAGAGACATGGATTCATAGATTGCTAATATCTTACTGTAGATTTATTTCATGTCAGAGTTGGCTGTATTTGGATTTCAAATGATCGCCAGGAGAGGAAAGCACAAGAATTGATTTCCGGTACTAAGATGTCAGACTCTGGTATTTCTGGACAACTGATTTTTTTTTTTTCTTAAGTTCACACAGTGACTAGGTCACAAGGCTGACCCTTTATGGAAAAGGCAGCTCCCATGATCCTGCCTGGTGCAAAGAGCCAAGGAGAAGAGAGAGCAGGTGGCATGGCAGCAGCAGTAGCAGCACCTGGAATGGTTACAGCGCTGGGCCTGCGTCGTCTCATCCCAAATAGATAACCCAGAAATTACATCCTCAAACTTACTTGCCCAGGGAAAAAAAGAAAGGGGAGGGATAACTTTAAAAGAAGATATTTCTAATATGGTATTAGACTGTAATTCATAGGGAAATTTATGCCTGAGATATGAATTTCTGAAAATAGGGTTTTTTTTTAAAGGGAAACTCTGACACATCCTTAATTACAGAGTAATAAATACCAATGGTATATTATCTTCTGATATTTTCTCACACAGATATCAAAGCATGCAGCTGTTTTTGAAAACTGATAATCAAGTCCAATGTAAGTCTATTACATCTTGCACTTACAACACACCCTTCAACTAAGCAGCCCATGGAGCACTGAGCAGTGAGAAACAGAACTGCTCCTAGTAGAAACTTAACTGAACAAATTAGCTTTGAATTGTAATTTAAGAATCGTAGTCAAACCAAAATGCCTGTCCTTGCCAGGAAAGGCATTCCAAAGGCAGAGAGCATGCCAAGTAAAAAGCCTTTGCTTCAGGATTATGGAGGCAGTTCTGAAAAGCCGGCATAACTTAATGATCAATCAGAAAAATATAGAGCAGTAACTATACAACTGAAGGATGCATAAAAATCGTACAAAGTATTAATAGTGGGATGGGGAGGCAGAGTGAGATTTTACCAGAAAGTATTAAGCTCTTAGAAAGCTCCATTTATTGCCCTCAAGCCAGGCAGTAGAAAAAGAGAGACAAACATGGTCAAAGAAAAGTATGTGGACAAACGTGGGGGGCAGAAAAGGAAATGAAGGTTAACCAAGGCCAACATGATTCAGAATAAAAGGGAGGGCGGGAAGTGTGAGGAGCCAGCTGCAATTACTAAATGTTACATTAAGAAGAGCTGAAATTGAGAGGGGGAGGCCTGGGTATTTTACTAAGTGGATTAATGTCCTCTTCCTGGGGTGTCTGAAGTTGCAGATTTTAATTTATTTGGGATTCATTGTGAAATTCTTAATGGGTAGGGGATAAGTGGGGCAGTCATAAGCACTAAGAAGACCATACACTGCTTTCTATAAATTAAGCTGTGTGTAATAAATGGGGTGTAAAGCTATGGACAAAGGCAATAGTCAACAAAGGTTCCATGATAATAGAACTTGGTGGGAAGTAAGAGGTATATCCTAAAAACAAAGAGACCACTCCCCCCTCAAAAAAAAGAACATAGATGTGGAAAACTTAAAAATCCGAATGACTTAGGAGCTATTAATTTTATTGTTGTTCTTTCTCCACCCATTTTAAAAATAAATCATAAATCTGGCATTTAAAAATCTAGTCAGGAACATCATTTATTAATATAAACTTAATCCTGTGCTGTTTTTTGGTGGGTGGTAAGAACATGAACTAACAACTGGCCTAAAACAACAGCAGCAGGATGATCCACTCAGACACAGGAAAGCTATAAGAAAAGGAAAACTCCCCCTCTGCCCTTTCACCTCATTTATTTTACTTGAGGATAAAGCCAAAAAGTGGAGTGGGTGTGGCTAAGCCACAGAAGGACTAGTTGCCTAAAAGGAGATTTGGAAAACTTGCCTAAATATGTATCAGAGATGAGTAGGGGAGTGAAACCTTGCATGCTTTGCATCATTTTATTAATTTGCTTATCAGCTAATCTACCTCCCAGGAAGGTGGAAAAGAAAGATGGCTTTGTGCACTCCACAATGGGAAAGGCTAGGGCAGGAACATAATTGTGTTCTTATTCCCTGAGTACACCATAGCTGTCATCTGACTGGCAATCAATCCACAACCGTATTGGTTCAACGCACTTACCTGGCCAATAATGTTAAGAATCATTTAAATTGAAAATGTGGATCAGAAGGTATTTAAGAATTACTAATATGCGTCTATTCATCTTGAATGCAAACAGTATTATTGGAGGTGAGGGCAAATTACTTAACTAGAACCACATGAAAAAGCACTTTGGACTTTTTTTGAATGCTATGGGAAAATGGCATTAGTGAAAAAAAATACAACTGAAAAATGGGAAAGTACAATGAGGAAGATTGGCAAAATGACTAAGCGACATGACCTTGTCACCTTAAATCTGGTACCTCATTGTATCAGCCAAATGTAAACAGATTGCTAACAAAGAGACAAATTCTTTTCTTTCTACAGCTGACCCAGCAACAAGAGGGAGAAAACACAAGATTGCAATATGTGGTGGTTCAGGGTGATGGGTACAGGTCATCTGCTCTAATTTTTGTGGTAGAAATGAGAACCAGAACGAGAGGTTTGTTATGGTCAGTGAGTGGGCTTCGGAGTCTGAACGCTTCACCTTCTATGAAGAATTCAGGCCATCATGGAGTTGAACCGGTATCTTAAATCCCAGGGACAGGTGGGGATTGTTTTGTGATCATGATTAATTAAAAGGAAAGGAATCAAAGCAGACATCTCTCCTCTTCCGTTTGAGCTGCAGAGCCATGGAGGGGAACTTGTGCTCTCTGAAGCTCGCAGCTCTGTTCTCTGGCTTTCAGTAGGCTTGGCTTCCCCCCTGTATCTCTAATGCTGTAATACCAGGCCAATAAAATGGAATCCACAAACTGCAAAATAAAGTGTGTGTGTGTGTGTGTGTGTGTGTGTACGCGCGCACGCGTGTGTGGATTCACTGAAGATAATGAATTGCAACACTTCAAGCAACGAATTTTAAAACTTAAAAATGTATGAGTAATGAAGTTTTAAAGATGCGAAATGTGCTCAGGAAGAGTATTTATAGTCTTTTTTCTTTCTTTCTTTCTTTCTTTCTTTCTTTCTTTCTTTCTTTTTTTTTTTTTTTTTTTTTTTGTACGAGGTTCCCCAGACCTCTGGGTGCATCAAAAAAAACACGACAGAGTGTGCAGCTTCGATTTGGCCCCGGGCACCACCTACCCAAAGTCACTACCTAATGCATTTTACATTTGCACACATTATAAAAGGGAGAAGGGGGAAAGCCTTAGAAAGGGCCTTTATCCCCGTCAGCGTTCCGTGTTTCCTTTTGTCGCGGCCGTCAGCTGACACATGGAAAATGTGGTGCATGGTTTTGTTTGCCTTTAATCTGTAATTAAGGATTCCTTGTCTGGGGCTTGCTACCTCTTTTCTCCAAACCTCCCTGCCTCTCGGTCTTCCGCCCTCTGTCTGGTCTGGCCCCGCGGCTGCCTGCTGGATGCTCCGGGTCGAAGAGCAGGCTGCGCGCAATGCCATTGGGAGGAGGTGGGTTCAGGGGGCGCAGGAGCCTCCGCCCGGCCGGGGCGCTCGGCTACCCCCGAGCGTGTGCCTTCCGTCCGGGCTGCCCAGAGCAGGAAAGGCCGCCCCGCGAGGCTCCCAACAGCCTCCCGCGCGCGTCCAGGGGACTCCCCGCCGCCGCCCTGGCCCTGCGGCGGCTCTCCCTAGGCGGTGCTTCGAGGGCCTGCAAGCCCGCTACAGAC